>NW_017308509.1:9390-37688 GCF_000935625.1 Nanorana parkeri
ACAAACAGAGAGGGTGGGGGAAGGGGCACGGGGGGGGGGGGGAGTATTATGAGCTCAGTTTTTGGAAAAATGAGTTTAAGATCTCAGTGGCTGCTAAGATAAGTGATAGAACTGCCATGCACTGCTCCACAAAATTCAGATTTTTAAGGAAAACAATTTCACATAATTAAAGCAACTGTCTTTCTTTGAATAATGTGTTCTTCTGGTGACCTCTGTGCCCTGCTTCCCATACCTGTATTTTTACCTTCTTATATTTTGTGGTTCTAAATGCAAGAAGTAAGGATACTTCTGTTTCTATTTCACTGTTTTGTAACCTCTGTAACTCTGTTAGGCTCTGGTGTGTTTCTCCTTAATTCTACACTTTACTATCCTTATTCCCCACCCTTTAACCATTTGATCTGTTCCATTTCTTGTAAAGCCATATATGCTGCTTATTTCCTCAGTCCTTCATAAAGACCTAAAGATTTTGCTCCCAAGCATATGTGCTTCATCCTAGCTGAACCATACTAGGTAGCATTAAAGTTACTTCACCTCAACTTTTCTTCTGAATCCCAGAATTGATCAGCATGCTAACAGAGTCCTTTAATCATAGAGCCACCACGCCCTGCGTGGCCCCGAAAAGTTGGCTGTTTAACGCATGTGACGATTGAATAAAAAGTGCTTTACTTCTTGCTCATATCGAGTGCTGGCGACTTCTATTATGGACTGTATCTGACACGGCACCATCCGTGTTGTCACTTCAAGCACCAACCTCTTACTCAAGGTCCGTACGCTGTATGGAGTGCAGTTGATTTTGTATTATCTACTATGGCTATAGTTACGTCATTGGTTGCTAGCTTATGCTTACTAATGCCAATTATTCTAAGCCCTAGATACAGCCAGGTAGGATTGTGGAGATTTTGGAGATTTTGGAGTGTATGGCTTACACAAGGAACTTAATTGCAACACCTAACTAAAACTGCCTTAGCCCCCCCAAAATGGGAAGGCTCCAAAGAATTGGTTCTAGCATCTGGACTTTCTAAAAGTAAAAGTTTTCAGGAAGAGAATCTTGAAGCTCCCAAAGAGGCAAGAAACTTCCAAAAATTCCTGCTATCATGTTGTATGATAGGTTCACAAAGGAGACTGGATCTCCAGGTAAGCATAAAAAAAATACTATTTCCACACAATTTTTTGACTAAGGACTGGCAAACAAAGGCACATGTAGACCACATGCAGCAGCTATTTGCTGCCCCGCTTGTAAAACTACTTTTTGCAATTATTCTAAATTCTATTCTAAATTTTCATGTAATTAAAGCTTATCTAAACCCCAAAAACATACATTTTATATATTGCAACTTAGATATACTAAAGATATACTAAATTTACTAAAGAAGTTGAGAACATGGTTACCTCAATTATCCAACAATGTTAAAAGAAAATGCATGTTTATTTATTTAATCTGCACATGTTTTTGGTATTCAAAGTAAACACAGCTACAATGCATTGAGTGAATCAACTGATTATAATTTAGCTTTCATTCTTTAGCATGCTTTCATGAAACATGCAATTTAAAATGGTGCTACCGTACATACATCAGCTTTTCCTTCCTCTTCTTTATTTTAAAGGAAACCTGGAAAATAATTAGAAATTCATAGAGGGTTATTCGCAAAAGGGTGAAGAGTTTGGAGAAGGCAGGAGACGTGAACAATCTAGGCCAAAACGGCTGTGAATATCACTGTTCAGAAGCGTAACTAGAACCTTCAGGGCTCCGGTGCAAGAAACCATGAAGGGCCCCCCCCCCCAAACCCACGGCACTGCATGGTTAACAGGAAGGCTGGCGAGGTCCCCAGCAAGTGTGGGACCTCAGGCAGCCGCTTGTTTAAAATTTTAGTGCCGGTGTTCTGTCGAGAACACCGACCCAGTATCTGCGTTTATGTACAGACGTGATTAATAAGGAAACCGGCATTTATTTACAAAGTATTAATTTGTAGTTGTTAATTGTGACCGTTAATGATATGCCGTCCATGGCAGGAAATGATGGACGGAATATTATTATCGATCACAATTAACGATTTAAACAAAATACTTTGTGAATAAATCCCGGTTTCCTCGATAATATTGGTCTGTGTGTAAGTGCAGATGCTGAGATCGGCGTTCTCGACAGGACACCGGTATCTGCGTTTAGTATCGAGGCATTTTCACGAGTATGAATACTTGTGAAAATGCCCAGTATTAACACTGGTTTATCCCTACTTAAAAATATAATGCATTGCTGGGACTTGTAGTCCTACATAGTTGGAGCTATTCTGCATTGCTGTATAATGATTATACAGCAATGCAGAATACCACCAGCTGTGCTGGGCTACAAGTCCCAGCAACACACACACACACACACACACACACTCTCTCTCTCTCTCGCTCTCTCTCTCTCTCTTCCCAGCACCCGCTCCCACTCCAAACTTACCTTACCTCTCCTGCAGGCCCATGGCCCTCTTCCTCGTCTCGGCGACCAGGGGGCGGAGCTAAGAGGATTCTCCGAGATCAGTGACAGCCTCTCCAGCCATTTTGCACAGCTGCCCGTACATGCTGCGGGTGGCTGTGCGACAGGGAAGGAGCAGAACGATCGCGGGGGGGCCCTCTACTTCCTTGCTGGGCCCCCCCAAGTGACGGAACGCCAGGGCCCGGTCGCAATTGCGACCGCTGCGACCCTGGTAGTTCCGCCAGTGTCCCTGATAGATTTAGGAAACATAGTCTAAATATAGTCTCAAACATTACAGAGATGATACATAGCTACACACTGTATAACAGGGGCGGACTGGGCCGGGGGGCAGGGCGGCAAATGCCCCCGGGCCTCTCTGGTGGCTTTAAAAACTGCCCCTTCCGGCGCAGCAGCAATCGCTTTTTTCATCTCTCCCCTCTGCTCCTGCAGCAGCCGGGGAGGAGGAGGAGAAGCTTCGTTAGCGTGTAGTTCTCGAGCTCCTCAGCAGCTCCCTCCGTCCACTTCTTCTGCTATTGGCTGGGAGGGAGACTGCACTCCTACTGACTGTCTGCCTGGGTCCTAAAGGGAGGACAGCAGGAAGTGGATGGAAACCTTGCTGCTCCCCCCGCCCACCCCCACCAGGAGAGGAAAGAGGATGGCACAGCACCTGAAACAGGAGAGGAAAAGAGTCACTGTTGACCTCTGCAATGCGGTACATTCTGACCTCTACATTACCCGGCTGCACTACATTACATATTGACTTCTACATTACACCGCTGATCCCTGCACTGCGTTACATACTGACCTCTGCATTACACCACTGCACTGCATTATATACTGACCTCTACATTACACTGCTGACCTCTGCAATGAGTTACATTCTGACCTCTGCATTCCACCGCTGCACTGCGTTACATTCTGACCTCTACATTACACGGCTGCACTACATTACATATTGACTTCTACATTACACCGCTGACCTCTGCACTGCATTACATACTGACCTCTACATTACACTGCAGACTTCTGCACTGTGCGTCACTCTGCTGACCTCTGCACTGTGCGTTATTACTGACCTTTGTACTGTGCATAAATCACTGACCACTGCACTATGTGTTAGACCGCTGACCTCTGCACTGTGCTTCACACCCTCACCTCAGCACTAGCGTTAATACTTGCCTTTGTACTCTACGTCACACAGCTGACCTCTGTACTGTGTGTTACACCTCTGCACTCTGCACTCTGCATTGCACCGCTGACCTATCTACTATGCATCGCACTGCTGACCTCTGTACTGTGTGTTACACCACTGACTTCTGTACTCTGTGTTACAGCGCTGACTTCTGCACTGTACATCACACCTCTGAACTCTGCACTGTACATCACACCTCTGAACTCTGCACTGTACATCACACCGCTGACCTCTGCACTGTGCATTACACCGCTGACCTCTGCACTGTGCATTACACCGCTGACCTCTGCACTGTGCATTAAACCGCTGACTTCTGCACTCTGTGTTATAAATGCTACACAGAAAAAGCAAAAGGGGAGCGGAGCAAAACTGGGCACGCATGCTGGGTGACAGAGTCTTAGCTAGTGTTCCTACAAAGGCCTTCAAACCAGGGACACCCTGATACCAGTATTGGTGAGAGTTCCCTGATACTAAAAACTGATAACGGCGCTTTCATTTTTCAAGTTGATTTGGCTGTGTTAGACCCCACGTTTGCTGGAGACCACACAGCAGCCTTCTGGGGAACCACATGGTGCCTGCTTACAGCTCTTCCGCCATCCGCACATCCCCCCCTGCTAAGACCCTCCCCACCCCTTCTGACACCTTCTGACCAAGACATCAGACTGACACCCCAGAGCAGAGCAGCAAAGAGCATGCAGCAATTTAATATACTATTATTCTGCATTGCTGTATAATGTTTTGCTGGGATTTGTAGTCCTCTATAGCTGATGGTATTATTCTGCATTGCTGTATAATGTTTTGCTGGGATTTGTAGTCCTCTATAGCTGATGGTATTATTCTGCATTGCTGTATAATGTGCTGAGAGTTGCAGTCCCTCTACAGCTTGAAGTCAGTCACAGAACTAAAAGGGGTGCAGCGGTCGCGTGCATGCACAGAACTGACAAGGGCTCCCTCCACTATCAGTGTGCTAAAATTTTGCTCAACCCAGAAATGTATCTGCCGCGTCACTTCCAGGTGCGCATGTGCATGAAGAAAGGGGGTCATGAAAACATCTGATTCAGATGACGCGGCCCCACCGTAAGTGACGTGGTCGAGAAAATTTATGGGGAGTCAAAAAAAATTATAGAACACTGACTTTGACACTGTCCGGCTCCTCCCACTATCCTTCCAACAGCTCACAGCCTAGAAGTCTGGTGGCCCACAGTGGGTGAGAGTGCCTAAATACCGGATATGGAGCGGAACCATGCAGGAAACCCAGCAGCCCATCCCCCAGCCAGTCACCCCTTTCATGGACTGACTAGTGAGTCCTCACATCCCCCGACCATTCACACTACCATAACATGGATGGCAAAAGTGGCAGGCAGGGGCAGGGAGAAGAGGCAAAGCAAGAGGTGGGCCAAGCCGCTGCACCATGGGCCTCTGGGTTGTACTTGCCCCCTGGGATAGAAGTTGCCAGTCAGCCCCTGTTGTTTAAATCGGTATATTGTTGGTACAGTGGCTTTGAACCTAATAACTACTTTCAATGTTCTCAAGCACTGATGGATATAATGTATATATATTGTATATATTATTAAATAATAAATGTATGTTTTATATATATGGTAAATAGCATAATCCAGGCTGCTTTGACATATATATCCTCTACATATTAATGTTATTGTTTAATTCTTTGCCTGGACCATAAGCAGTTAGACCACCTTGTAACTGGAATAGATTCAACTGGATTGTGGTTATAAGTTAAGAAGACAAAGGTCCATTTAAATCTATCAAGAGCAAGTCTCTAGGCAATCTATTACTTCATATTTTCCATCTGTCATTCTCTGGGGTTGTATGTTGGTGATTAAAAGAAATATGATAGCATTTAACTATTTATCATTTTTTGATTGAAAGGGAAGAGGGTGTTCTTTAACATCTTAGCATCACTGTAAATTAATATACTAAGTCTTATTAAAAGGAGAATTCCTACATATCATGTTGTGAAATATCTGCCAAATCTTGGTGAAATGTGCTAACTATCTTATCTGCCAGGAGTGAGGTAGAAGTATTACATGTATGCATTGATTGCATCAGTAGTGATGCTGTGTTCAACAACAGCACTATTAAAGTTCTTTGATATCTTTTAATTTATATCTTAGGGGAGGAAAAGTGATGTATCAGAACATAGGCAAAACCATATCGGAACTGACAGTGTTACACTGGCTCACTTTTTAGTTAAATAGATAATTCCACATTTTTTTCCCCTGCTCTGGATGCCCTGCCTCTTTTCATTAAGTAGCCTAATGTGCTCCAACCTGATTATATTATCCCCTTGATATCTCCTTTTCACCTATGTAGCAACAGAACCTACCTAAACCATAAATGTAATGCACACTATAGGGCCAAATGTGAGCTTGTTGAACAGCCAGTATTTGTGAGTTGGATGAGAAGGCATGGCTCACAATAGGTGTTCCAATTCATCCCAAAGGCATTCTATATGGTTCAGATCAGGGCTCTGTGAAGGCCACTTGTGCTTCTCTATACTTACTATTTATTTTTTGTGCACAGGGACACAGTCATCCAGAAACAGTCATCCAGAAACAGAAAATGACCACAAGTTGGGAAATGCACAATTATCAAAAAAGTCTTTGTGTACTGTAAAATTAACAGTACCCTTCACTTGAAACACAACCGTACAGTATGCACATAGACACCTGCTTCCAGGAGGGACAGGTACAGTGTGTAATTGCATGCATTCATCTGTACATCCCTACTGGAGGACACAGCTGCATGTGGCTACATGCCAACAGTATGCATCCATGTGCTGGCACCCAGACCTGCATTGTAGGCACGTAGCCTTATGCAGCTTCCCAAAGGGATGCAGAGGCGATTGCATGCCCGGTAGCAGGTCTCTGCATGGGCATGCATGCCACATGGATATACACACCCATGTGAATTAGCATGTAAAGATTTTGGAGGGGTTTCCACATACTTTTGACCATAAAGTATAGATGTGATGGTCAGGTGTCCACAAGCATTTGGCCATTTAGTGTATATGTAGGTAAGCATTTAATATAGGCACTGGAGTATAAGCCTCACCTCTGAGACTCACAGACACTATTGTGCTAATCTCAGGACTACCTTATCTACCTTGACTACCTCAGGCACACCATTCTAAGCTATGCTGAATGATGTACTTTTGTACCACTTTACTCTTCCGGTAAAGAGTAAAGTTTAATCTGGTAAGAAGTTCTGCACGTCAACCTAATGTAAAGGTAAACTGTGCTCTCATTGCATCCTAATGTAAAGGTTAGCTGTGCTCTCATTGCAATGCCCCTAGCATGATTTCCATTGTTTAGAATCCGTGAAAGTATGACCTGAGTCTCCTAGGCATAGTCAACTCATCCTACAGACCTGTATAATATGGAATCTGTATACACGTGGGCAGAGAAAAAGTGTGGGTAAACATTGAAGGCAGGGCAGTGATGAGGTTGTAGCCCACTTACATGTGGGGGGTAAACCAGTGTTTGACTTGTAGCTTGCTACAGGTGAAAGGGCAAGAGCTTAACTTTGTGGCTGCTTTTATCCCTTTTTTATCCCTTTTCGGTACACTTTTGACAGTCCTAATCAATGCATTTTAATAGCAATATCTCCCTTTTAAATACACTTCCCCACTCTTAAAGAAATGTTTATGAGAGTGATTGGTTAAGAGTACTGGAAATGCACCACATGATATTATGACGTATATGCATGTGTATTTCAGCAGTTTTACAAACCTCAGTTTCAGTGGGATGTACAAACCAAACGCCTTCAAAAAAATCCTCTGATGGTATCTATGGCTGCAGAATGACTTTATGTGAGAGATACTATTATAGAATGCCATTGGCTTTTTTTAACAACTTAACAGGCATCATCTTTGCTGGCAAGACAAAAGTGACATATTGAATGAGTAGGGTACACACCACTGAAACAGTCCTAAAAAGTGCCTTGTGCAATGGTGTCCAGCCCGTCAGCATCCACCAGGTCCAATTAAATCTTAAATAAACTTTACCTGCACCAAGGGCTTCAAAGAGATTATACTGTACATACATAGCTCTTTTGTTCATAATTCAAAAGATAGCAGCTTATTAAACTCCATTATTACATTCTGATAGCAACATTTCAAGTCTGAACATTGCTCTTTTTCAAGCAGGAATGTACACTATCAGAATATATTACCAGCGTTAATAAATAAAAGAACTATTTGAAGCAGAGCTAGCAAGGAGGCAAAAGTACCTGCACTGTGATGACAAGCAAGAGTCTTAAAGAAGAACTCGAGGAAAAATCATTCTTAACCCTTGCAGTGAGCTACCCCTCCACTGCAAGGGTTAAGTGTTCGTTTCCATCTAAAGTGTAAAATAAAAAGTTATACTCACTTGAGCTGGCTAGCTCTTAGACCGGTCCTTCCAGCCTCTCTCCCCCTCAACTAAGGCGCTCTAAGGATCCTTGAGTCATCACGTCCAATAAACTGTGTATTGGATGTGAGGACACAGAGAGATATGCCATCGCTGAAACAGAGGAGGAGACAGGCTTGAGGGAATAGCCAGCCACCTGCGAGGTTCGGGTGAATATAGCTTTGTTATTTTACACCCTAAACCAAAACAAGCACTTAAGTCTTGCAGTGCAGGAGTAGCCTCACTGCTAGGGTTAAGAATTATTTTCCCAGAGTTATTTTTTTAAATAAAGAACGTAATATTTGCACAAGGGGCAATAATTTAAAAAGTGCCGAATTGCCAAAATCTCTACTTAGCACCAGCAACTACCTTGACCTACCGTTCTCCACACAATGAAATGGCAGTATGCTCCTGCATCCTGGAACTTTTTTTATGGGGGAGTAGCCATTCAGTTTACCCATGCTGACTGGCTGCTGTTGACAGCAGGAAAACTGTTTAGAGGGTTGTTAAGGACAAAGGCCCAACAATGTCAAAACACCACACAAATAGCAGACAATTCTTCAGTTGTGTGTATTGTTAATGATCTAAAAGCATTTGCCTTATGCTAGTGCATCCAACTGCAGGATGTATCTGTAAGCATGGATCTGTTCGCTAGTTGTTTTTGGTGAGATATCTCCTTACTTTCTGTCCTGCTTACATCCAGGGCAATGTGAGCTGAGTTTAAACTTTTGCCTTTTTTGAGTACATCCTTCATACATAGTCTTACATAGAACCTACTCAGGGCTTGTGATGGATTCTTTATAGGGATGTATAGAGAATGGCTTTCGGGTGTCCCCAGCACAGGAAGTGAGAGAGAGTATTATGATCTAATGAAAAGAAGCATGCCGATTGCAAATCGAGGTGAAGGGTTTACTGAATTCCCATATCAGTAAGAAATATACACCAATGTTTGTTGTCTCTAAGTTCAAGTTTCTCTTACCCTGTTCATCATGTTCAGGGGATACTTTTACAAATGGGTGGTGATCAACTGTTTACCCTTTTGTGGTTAATTATATGAATACATATACTTGTACTATTATTGCTCTTATTGTGCATTGGAAACATTGGAGTATTATTCTTGCTGATATGGGACTTCAATAAACCTTTCATTTGGATTTACAATCAGGGTGCTGGCTATTTCTTCCTATCTTTGGATTTAAAAGTTTATTCACCTTTACACAGGGGTTATTCAGATGTTTATGCAGTTTGGTTTGATGTACATTAAAAATCCAAACGCTACCTTTTTTTTCTATTCTACCCAAATTTCCTCTATGAGAACACTATAGGCTAAACAGGCAATTATTACAATTTAGATTTCTGCTTTTTATTATCTTTAGAGATGTACATGCAATAATATTCACTGAGTAGTGGAATACTTTCCTTTTAAAGTATTTACTATGCTATTTGTCAGTTGGAACTTCGACTACGAATGATCATGGGTGTTATTGTTAAAAAAACAACTAATTTAGAATGGTTGTGTCTCATAGTAGCATTTTTAACAGATCTATGTAGGTAATTTAAGATTTAAGTTGTAATACAACAACCAGTGTTATTATGGAAACAAAATATGTATGCTTTATTTATTCACATCTATTTTGTATCACTCCCTTTGGAATTATGTTGCTTTCATTTTTGACGAGACAAATACATTTACAGCTTGCACCAGGCTATTTGTTGAATAAATAGAGAAATGTACTGCATACACATAGTTATGCAAATCACAGATACATATTTAAATTAAACATATTTGAAAACAAGTGTAGGTTTCAATTAGCTAAATAGTTTATCATAACAAACAAGGAAACCAACTGTTCCTGTTTGCTTGTATTCAAGTGTTCTCATTCAATACTAATTTATATTACATCATTGTCCATTATAAATATTTAAATCCATACAGTAGTAGCATCCTATGCACCCCATAGTTCTCCTTTAACGGAATGATCTGGGTATTTTTTTTAATGTAGATATGTAAAAACATATAGCTTGCTCTATGTGTATTGTATGAAATCATATCTGTAAAAACTGATGGTGGTACAAGGTATTTGGGGACAATACAGAACCCAGGTGCATGCAATATTTAATATCGAATATCAGATAAAAGCAGGAAGAAGGAAGCAGACAAGATTACCCCATGGATGTCCCGTCCTTTCTGGCAAGGTACCCCTTCAATGTTTTTTTGTATGGCACCCTACAAATTCCATAGAACTAGAATCTTAATCAGAAGCGGGAGGGCAGCGCAGCGTGCCAGGCCACATACCCTAAAGAAAAAAAATTAGCATGGGGTTTCCTCTTAAAATCCATACCAGACCATTTTCCTTAATGAGGGTCTGGTATGGGTTTTGAGGATGGCCCCACAAAAAAAAATGCATGGGGTCTTCACCAAAATCTAGACCCTTCCCAAACATGCATGCGATCTAGCCAGAAAAGGGAGCAAGTATGCAGCCGCCATCCTCCTAAACCATACTGGGCCACATGCCCTCAACTTTGGGAGGTTAACTTGTCAGAGGGCCCCCCATCCTGGCAAGGCACCTTGTCCTCATGTTGAGGAGAACAAAGGCCTCATCCCCACATCACTGGCCTAGTGGTTTTGGGTGCCTGCACTGGGGGAACTTATTGGAATATAGAACCCCCCTTTAGAATAATGGGGCCCTAGATATACAGCTTCCACAGATAATAATTAAAGGGTACATATTACCCCTTGTTACTAATTCACCAAAAAAATTACATGTCATCTAGTAATGTAGATCCAATGCTTATCACGATGAACAATGCCCAGATGATCCGCCGGCACCCTGACCTAAACCATACTAATTGTCTCCCTTCCCTACTTCCAGCGCTTCTCCCACCTCTGCTCCCCTGGCCGGCTGATAAATGTAAACAATCAGCCCGTGGATGCTAGGTGATTGTCATATATATTTGGTCAATGATGCCACCTGGCTGGTATTTGAAATTCAGCTGACAGCTGGGGTGCTGTCATTAGCAACAAGAGTATTAGTGGGAGTAAGTCATCACGTCAGCCGGAACCTTAACCAGAAAAGATTGAGAGCATGTGTCCTGGTATGGTTATGTTAGGTGCATGCTCACTGCCCCCTTTTCTGGCCAGGCAAGTTACAATCTTGGATAATAGATGAAGGGATGCCACACCATTTTTTTTCTGCATTGGGTCCATACCAGGCTGTCATCAAGGCTAAGTGGATTATGAGTGGGGCACCATGCTTTTTTTATTGTTCTTTTGCGTGGGGGTACCCCTAAAAATCCAAACTAGACCCTTATCCTTGAGCACCCTAAACTTACAAAAAGTCCTATTATTATAAAATACAAATAAATAATCCACATAAGATATGAAAAACCTATAATACAAAAAAAAGCTGTTTATCCTAAAAAAAAAGGTCTTATCAACAAAAGATAAAATCCAATATATACCCAAATAAATAAATCCTCAAAATAAATAAAAATCCCCAAAAGCTTTCTTACACAGATAGGACTTTTTTGTTAATAGGACCTTTTTCAGGATCAACTGGTTTTTTTTTCTGTGATACATCTGGCATATTATGACTCAATGGCTAGCAAAATGAATGAACTCCTCAAAAATACAAATGCGAACTTTTTGTGTTCTGTGTTTCACCGAAACCTGGCTCAGTGATTTCATCCCTGACAACTACCAGGACTTTAGCGGCAGCATCAAAAACACTCCAGTTGGTACAGTTAAAACAGGCCCATCGCTTTACTTTTGCCTCATTGGGCAATCTCTTCATAGTCTTAACTACAGGCTTTGCAGATTTATTTTTTTGCCTGGAGCTTGGAAGAGATGAACCATGCAGTGATTGGCAAGACCCAAGGCAGTAAGCATTTTTTATTGCAGTGCAGGAATGGTCAAATGTGTTTATGACCTTGGCTGGACATGGTGGGATGTGATCCCATGTCAAAATTTAGACAGCCTGCACAACTGCTATAACAGGAAAGAGGAAGTGGGAACATGAAAATGAAGGTGGTTGGGACAATGTCAGTCTGACTGCATATCCATTTCTGTGACATCATTTGGGCTTTAAAGATAAATTCCAGGCAACATAAGAAAGCAATTAAAAAGTTGCTATAGCAGTCAAATTAACATAGCAAGTGTGCTAAAATCAGAAAAACGATTCCATTTACCTTAATCTGTGTTCTGTATTATCTAATGCAGCAAGATTTTCCCAGATCATGGAGAGTCATTGAAGACAGGGTGTCGGTGAGAGATTTAAGTTATGCACAAATGTTTGCAGTTATTTGGTGCATGGACTGTGAATTGATTGGTTTTTATTGTTTATTTTATTGATGCTTGTTTATGAATTATTATCATCATAATGTATTTACAATATTTGACATTCTGAAGGATAGTACTGGTTTTGCTTCATACACATTATCAAGTTAATTAACTATTAATGAAAATGTATCTTCTTTGTGTATAACTCAGCTTTATATCCTCAAATCATCTCTGAATTGGTGCTGTCACTGTCCTTCCTTCTGGAGTTTGGACCGGTTACAACACACACTGGTAATACAAATTCACAGATAATTAGAAGATCTACAGATGTACGGTCGCACGTCTTCCGTCGAACAAGCAGGTTAGTGGCCTGCTTGTTCGACAACTGCCGAATGGACCGTTGTGCCCGTTTGCAGTGATCGGAAGCCCGCCCCTCACTGCGGTCATCGGAAGCCCGCCCCTCAGCGGGGCGGGCTTTCGATGATCGCAACTACGATCTGCCTGTCCAAGATGGGCAGATCGTACGAGCTTTTAATACGCTTACGACCATCGCAGGACAAAAGTCTTGTGATGGTCGTAAGGTGTATGGGCACCTTTATGCACAACTAAGACACATTTTTGTTATAGTTATTTATATATATATATAGTTAAAGTACTTGAATATATTTTTAAGATTTAACTCCTGTGTCACTTTAAAGTGGGATTCCTGCCAAAGGTTTTATATTTCTGTTCAATCTTGGGATTTACACATCCCTGCCACACTGCACACTCAGACAAGTAGCAACCTATAGCCTGATTCAGAGATGCAGCATTTGTTATCTCTTTGCCGCTGCAGCTTGCTCATTGGACAATGAATTAGCATCACCAGTAGCAGGGCCGGCCTTAGGGGTGTGCGAGCCGTGCGGCCGCACAGGGCGCATGGCAACAAGGGCGCCGTGCGGCCGTCACAGCTCGTCCTGTGGGCGGCTTCTCTCCCCCTCACCGCTGGCCATCCGACATGACAGCGCTCCCTCGTTCGCCCTGCGGGGGTGCAGGAGGGAGCGCTGCCTGCTGTCAGGATGGCGGAGTGGTGAGGGGGGGAGAAGCGGCGCCATGGGGTGTGGCTACTAAAGGGTGTGGCCACTGAGGGGGCGCTGTAAAGCTTTCTCGCACAGGGCGCCTAAAGGCATAAGGCCGGCCCTGACCAGTAACATCAGGTAGGTGATCCAGAATGTAGTAAAACTAGCCCAGGAAGTAGTAGAGTGATGTTCCTGGCTATGCATTGTGAGCTGTTTGTGAGTTGTGTTTATCCCAAGACTGTTAATTGACAAGTACTTTTCCAGGTAAAATGGTAACCATATACAACGTATGTATTTCAGCTGTGTATCCAGCTGCTTGCCTGGAGTGATCCACCAATTACTGTACAAATCATCTCTGGCACTCACAAACCCTTTGTCAGCTGTTGCTGCTCTTAAAGGACTATGAAAAATATAGTTTATATCAGGGGTCGGCAACCCCCGGCACGCGTGCCCAGCCTGGCACGTGAGACCTTGACAGCTGGCACGCGAGTTGACCTGTTTGCTTGTAGTTGACAGCTCCCTCGAGCCGGCTGTCAATTACATTTACTGGCCCACCCACCTCAGTGACGTGGCTGAGCTGCATAGGAACGCAGAATAGATAAATGTTGGCGACACCTGTTCAATCACATTATGGTTTTAAAATGAAATAATACAATCAGGGACACAATTTAAATTCCTTTCTTTTTAAGAATGATTTAGGCTTATTTGGCACAATGATTTGTCCAGAATAACATTTCAGTCACTGCAACATATGCAGTCAATAGTGCTCTTTGTTTGGTCAGGCTGTCTCCCTCTTCTGTTATATTTACTGAACTACCTGTATTTTAAGCAGTGTATTTGTTTTTGGATAATACTAATATAATACTGTCTAATGTATAATAATACTGTATCTGCTATAGGTTTGACATGAACATTGATTTGAAAATCGTAATTATACTGTATATAGGTGTCTCTTACCTGTATTGTAATATTACTATTTGTTCAATATATTTTTGAAGTAAGTTGTTATACAAATTCATTATGCAACAGTTAATCCAGTGTTATTTGAAGCTAAACATTGTTTAGCTTCAGCAGTCGTAGGCCAACATGGGGGTCTATTCACTAAGCTGCTGTAGGCATCCAAGTGAATGACCAACCTAAAGCGAAGTGATCGTTCGGCTATTCACTTCAGGCTGGTATGTCTGATTTCAGCCTTATATCAGCTGAAATCAGCCGTACATCGGGTGGCTTTGCGTGGCTTCGATTCGGCCGAACATGCTCAGCATGTTCGGCCGACCCGAAGTGCAGAAGGAGTTCGACATAGAAGGAGTTCGACTCAGCCGATTCAACATCTGGATCGGCTAAGCCGAACCTCCAGCAGGCTACATGCTGCTGTTCTGTCTATTCTTATAGATGCCGAACAGCAGTGAGTGAATAGCCGAATGCCGCTGAGCGATTGTGCGGAGCTAGCAGTGACAGCTAGCTCCGCCCAACTGTTTTCTATTGTCCGGCAATTCTGCTGCCATCCAAAAAAAGAGAAAAAAAACTTTTTTTTGCAATAGCCAATAGAAAACTAGCTATTGTTCCCGCCCTCTGCTGCTGTCAATCAGTAGTTGTGGACCTGATGGAGAACTGCAGCAGAGGGCGGGTGCAATGCTAGTTTGCTATTGGCTATTGCAAATTAAAATAGCCAATAGGAATCTAGCAATGCATTCCTATGGCCAAAATTGTATTTATTTTTTCTATTCTGACACGGCTCCGTGTCAGAATAAAAAAGAAAAAGCAGTGTTTCTCTCCTTGGCGGCCGGGAGCGGGAGACTCCCGAAGCGCCAGGGAGAGTTAGGCTGTTTGGAGATCAGTGTTCCTGGTTAGCTGTTAACCAGGGACACTGATCTCTCTGCAAGTGGCCGGAGCCAGCCGTAACATCATGGCTGGCTCTGCCCAGCAGTCAGAAGCAGGCTATCGGCCGGCCAGCTACGGTTTTCAGCGTGTCTCAGCCGAGCCGAGGCATATGCATTCGGCTCAACTGAGCCGCTCGGCCACGTTCGGGAGCTGTACAGGCTATAGTGAATAGCCCTTACAGCAGCTTCGGTTCTACTGAACCGAAGGGGTCCTAGGGCCGAATCTAGCCAAAGGATCAGCCGAAGCTACGGCTAGATCCTTCGGCTGCTTCGTGTATAGACCCCATGGAGTCCAGAGGAAAAAACTGGACAGACAAGGATGTCACAATGGTGGCATCCAAATCCATACCACTCCATTCAGGATGGAATCTGTGCATAGATCCCCTCCTGATTGGACAGTGTGAAAGGGGCCTTAAGAAAATATTTATTTTGTTAGTGTCTTATATAATCTGACCTTTCTTTAAATCCATCACCAGTTGCCTACTGTGATGCAGAAAACAGTGGTGACTGAGTAAAGTGCCTAATCACCCCAATTGTCAAGCAGTTTCTTCATTCACCTCAATAGAATTAAGCAGAAACAATTCTGTTTCTACCTCTTTGGCATGGTGCACTTACCTTGTTTTGTTCGAAGGTGCTGTCTGAATGTAAGGAATGCAGCAAAGATTTTACAGTGCTACCCCAAGAATAAACACCATTCCCCCCATTCAGTAAACTGCAAGAGAAGTAGTATTGGCAGAGAAGTTTGGTGTGGTAAGAGGAGAGACAAAACATGTGTAGGACTTGCTGTGCTGTTGGTGGCAATGGAGATGTTCACCGAGCCATGACAGACAATACTGTTTTGGGCACAGTACTATTCATGTTAAGTTTGAAGGGAGGGGGGTAATCATTTTCCTGTTGGTTTAGATGCAATGTAATTAGACCTGCAAATATTTTTGTATGTTTGCCTATAATATAGATTTGATTTACTTATGGTATTATATAGGGATGCACCGATACCAAGTACTGTACTCGGTACAAGTACATGTACAGATACTTTTCGAGCTCCAAGACTAGACTAGAGAATAATTCAAAAGTTAGGAGGCAGCTGTCATTTGTAAGGAGCACATGGAGCTCCTGGGATTTGTACATCTCTGTTTTAATGTATGATTTTGTTTTTATAAATATAAATAAAGGGATGCACTGATACCAGTTTTGCAAGTACAAGTACTGATACTTTGCCCGAGTACTTACAAGTACAAGTACTGATACATTTTTGTTTATTGTCATGTGACAGTTTTTCTAAAACAATATCGACTAATGATTTCAGGACAGTGCTGGAGCGCCAGAGCCAGATCCCAGCTGTAACCGCTGCAACCCCAGTAGTTCTCATGAAAATGCCAAGTATCGGCATTGGTACTTGAAAAGTATCGGTGCATCCTTAGTGGTATTAACTTTGACCAATGATGCTCAGATTTCGAACATTCAGCGTTTGTTGTGACCCAAGTGACTGCTGCAGCTCCAGTTGCTCAGCAGTGTATTAGAAGGCCACACAGCATCTTGCCTAATCCAGGATTGGTCAATGATGACTGATTGAGAACGCTTTTCCCCGATCATGTGATTGCTTTACAGTTTCTGTATACATGTAGGAAATTAGACCCTGTGTATGTGCTAACAATTAGTGAGACTATCGTAAGACATTGTAGGCTGGGTCCTGAGCAACCTACCAGTGTCAGCAGTATGACAAGAAGATAGAGAGGACATTGGATCATTCCCCAGCCAGGCCCTTAGAGTAATTGAGGACAGTAATATACTGTGCAAAAAGTGTTTTGCAGTAATATATGAAAGAGAACAATAATTTGTAGACATTATTTATATAATAAATTCTACTATTCTGTTGTAGTGAAATTCTGCTTGTTGCTCTTACAACCGTTTTATGCAACACTACAAGAGAATAAGACATGCTGGTTATTTCATACCCTGAATCTATTTACATCTGGCCAAATGGAGTTCATGCTACACCTTCTCTTTTCTATCTTTAACGTGTCATCTCAACACAAGGTCACTGTTTTCAGTTTTCTTCACAAGGTCACAGAATTTACTCCTCCATCCCTGCCCTGCCTTTATAATTGTGTAATGCTTAAGCTATGTCTTTTTCATATAGCAAAAATTTGACCACTTAACTGAAAGTAAAAGATTTGCTTTAATTCCATATATAATTGTATATATTTATTTTTCCTTCAACCCCCTGTTGCTCAGTTCGCACTAGGAACCAGAGAACATAACCAGTCCTTTGGGGTATGGAGAGGCATAGGACTTACTTTGGCTACTTGTATCTTACTCAGGGCTTTCCTTTGGTTCCCTGTGGCTGAAAACAGAATTAGGGGAGCAAAAGAAAGCTAAGCATGTGCTTTTGTGGAGGTCTGCATTAATGTGAACCTGTTGCTTTGCCCTTTAATGCATTTCCCTTTAATGCCTTTTAATTGTCCTTTAATGCATTTCTGAAGCACTGCAGTGCCTCAATGTTAGGACAGCATTGTGAGGCTTTGCTTGTAACAACTCTTCATACAATCATTCTTAACATATAAAATAATCGCCATAAAATAATTCTTAACATATCATATTGTAGTTGAAACACAATTCTCAAGGGAACTGTTCCTTACCTGTGTACACAAAAGGGTCTCAGGAGGGTCTAGTTGTCAAATACAGCATACATTCTCCTTAAGGCAACCCCCCCAGGAAACGAAATCCCAACCCCACCCTCTAACCTACCCCCCCTCCACACACACACACACAGTGGGTAGGCACCAAACCTTACTTTTACTACCGCTGCCCATTGCCTTTAATCATCATCAGTAGGTACCCACAATGGTTGTTAATGTTTGCATTTGCACACTGGCATGTTCCCAACCAACAAATGACAACATCAAACTCAGTGATTGGCCGGTCAAGCCCTTAGCAGTGCATATAGAGGGCCAAGTCAAGTCAGGCATTTGTGCAATCCAGGAACAACTGTGGAGGATTTATTCAAAGCTGGAGCAGATTAAATCTGGAGCAGTTGTTCATAGCAACCAATCAGCTTTGATCGTTCATTTTCAAAGCTCAGCTGAACAAACTGAAGATAGAAGCTGATTGGTTACTATTGGCAACTGCTCCAGATTCTGTCTTTCTGTCTGCTCCAGTTTTGATAAATTCCACCCTGTGATTTTAAACTAAGTGGCAAGTGGTTGGGTAGGCAATAAAGGGTTTTCCTAATATACAAGAGGGGGTGGATTTGGAGTATTCATTTTCTGACAGGTTTGCTTTAATGAACACAAAGACATCTTCAGATCTCTGTGTGTTGCCTTACTATAAAAATACTAGTCTCCAGCAGTTGGGAGGTGAAAAAAAGAAATAAATAAAATTGGTACTGTGATTTCACAATATTCCCAACTGGATCACCAGACACCTATAATGGATAATGTGATTTGTTATCAATGACCTAAAAATGCTGCTTTATAAAATAAGCTTCTTTCATCCAACTTGTACTGTGTTAGCTAAGTCTTCAGAAAATGTTTTGTTCATAACAGCAGTTACTAAATCAGGATAATTTGAGTGCAAAATGGAAATAGTAAAACTTGGTTCTGTGGACAAACACTTCTTCTTGAGCTGTGTTGAAATACAAAACCATTTAACATATTGTCTGTTTCTGTATGATTTGACCTTGTAGCATGTCCACTGTACTCTAAGCAGGAAATTTATAATAAATATATATCTTTCCGAGGCCAACCAACTATTATATCTTGTACATCACATCTTGTACATTTTTAAAATAAACCGCAGACTCCTGCTTTATACAAATTTCCTCATTTGCACAATACCCCAGGTTGTGCTATATTGGGCTTTGCTTTAGTCAGCAGAGGACATAATGCATTCAGAACTGGTAAAAAGAGCTTTCCAACTAAACAAAAGATTAGCAAATACGGTGTGTAAATGAGCCTGCTTTTCACATTTACTTCTGTTCAGGCCAAAAATTATCTAGTTTCAACCACAACCTTTGCTGAAGAAGCAGATTTGTTTAAATGTTATAGCTTACTATGTTTTTTTTCTCTTTAACAATGGAAGCTGTTGAAAGTATGTTTGTAATTCTTTAGTTCCACTGGGCATGTTTCAATTTACTTTCATATAGCAACAGCAATTCAGTTAAAACACAGGAGGAAAATACATGTAGAGCAAAGCACACTACCATTAAAATGAGAAGGGGAAAAGGTCTCAGTTTCATAGTGGTTACTGTGTAATTAGGTGTATGTGGAACAGGAACATTAAATGAATATGTGCTACATAATGATGCTCAGAGTTTTGTAGCTGTACTTGTTATTGGAATGCTTCATTGAGCAAGCAGGTATATGGAATGAAATCACCCTCATGTAATTGCATTTTTAACCCTGGAAACTATTAAATAAAAATGTCACTAAGCATAGTTTGCATTGACCACATAACATAATTCTAGTACAATGTTCAAAAAACATCCCTTTATATTATAAAAACAGTGTTTATAGGGTTCCTATAGTAATAAGTCAAACATGTGTGGAAAAATTCAGGTAATTGATACCCTTATATCACCTCTACTTCTCTCCATCCATCTATAGCTGAACAAGCCTGAATCTAGCCCTAATATCTACAACTAAAGGCCATGCTAATGTCAAAACAGCAACAAACTAGCTTCCGCATCTGATCAATTTGGCTTGCCCCCTATACCTTTGTTGACTCACTACCTGCCCAACAGTGAGGTAAGGGAGGTGGGAGAAGTGAAGCCAGAACCAATGTAATACTGTTTGCACACTAGAGCCCTTCATTATTTATATACTCTGTAGAAAGACAGACATGGATGGTATGCACATGGGTGTGCCTCCAGTTAAAGTTATGTATCTTTTCTCTAACACGTACACTTTAAAAGCTCTGCTTCCATGAAGCAGTTTATGATTAAAGCTGAACTCCAGGCAAAGAGATCTGTATATGAAAGCTATTGCTGTCCAGTTATAAGATTGATACAGCTCTGCCTCACAACACGGCCCTGCCTGGTGCAGTTAAGTAACACTTACAGGACTTGTCCCTCACCTAGCCTATGAATGGACAGTAAAGGAGAAGCAGTAACATGAAAACTCATCTCTTTGTCACTCTCCCATCAGCATACTCCTTCTTAGCATATGAGAACTGCAATACAACTAACTGGCTTCTTGTTCTGCTTCTAGTCTAAGCTCTGTTGTAAAGGCGATTGCAAGAGGCTGATACCAGGTTAAGGTCAGTTACTTACACAGCTTGCATTTAAAAAAAATACATTTAATGATGTACTAATGAATACAGAGCTGCATTATTGTGTCTTCTATATCTGCCTACTTCAAAGGAGATTTCTCGCCTATAAATGAAAGATCCCTCCACTTATGGCCCCTTGTGGTTACCTATAGGGGCTGCCAAGGTAACAGTCAAGTTCACTTTCTTCACTGTTGATGCATACACACTGGAGAGAAGAAAATGGTACAAATTTGGAACTGTTGTCAACAATCAGAATTATTGCTTGTTTGCTCCAAAAAATGAAATGTGAAACCTGCTTGAATGTTGCTTGTAACAACTCCATTTTTTTAATAAATGTGCTTTTATTCAGTTTTATAAAGCAGCCAAACAAAGGTTTCCAGGCTGCTCAGGGCAGCATAGATTGAGGAATAGCATAACTCTGGGGCAGCCTGGCAGCCTACAAAAAGAAAGAGAATGGCAAACAAACAGCCAGAGATTTTTGGACAGGGTATCCAACTTTGCTCAGCTAATGGGCCATATTCAGTCATAACAAGCAACGAAGCATGAAAAATATCGCAGAACCTTAACAAAAATGTAACACTAAATAGTAATAGTAGGGTACAATAAAAATGAATTGATTAAATAAAATCAAATTAAAATAAATCCCATCTAGACTTCCCTTGCAGTGGGGTTATCCCCACACTGCAAGGGTTCCAATTGTTTTTGTCTAGGGGGGATCTTTAAAGCACTTCTACTTACCTGATCCCTGCTCCTGCTGGCACCAAGACAGGTGCCTGCAGCTTCTTCTCCCATACACTCCAGTGGTCAGAGGCCTCCAGACATCAATACTTCTAATGCAGGGCCTATAGCCGAGGACGCCAAGCGACATTCCACAGCCAGAGCATAGGGAAGGGAGTTGAGTGCCAACCTTCGAAAGAGCAGGAATCGCACAAGTGAAACTGTTTTAAGGAATCCCCCCTAGAGAAAAGAAAGCAGTTAACCCTTGCAAGGCAGGGAAGTTTCTTTATGCATCCAGAGATAGGCTTTAAGGAACGTATATTTACAGTTGAGTTCCTTTTCTACACTCTTGCATTGCAAACTTCATTTTGTTTCTTGAATTAGTTCCTTCTTAGTTTTCAATAGGTTTTATGTCACTGGCTTTCTTTCAACAGAAGCTTTATGATATTTGTTTTGTTGTCCTTATGTTAAATAGAAAAAGAATCAAGGTTCCCTCCATTAGTTTCCATAAATGCCCTAATGTTCACAAATGCCAGGCTGCCATTCGCATCAGGTCTACGCAGTTTGAATAGAAGTTGCTTTTAAAAGCTACCCCAGAGTCAATTAAAATACAGTAATGCTGACATTTGCAGCATACCGGATGATCAAAGTAAAGAATGCCCGTACAGATTCTGACATAAAAGCAGTGTGTTTGGCTGTGGAGTGACACAGTGTAACAGGTCAGGTAATTATCTAAAAAAATCTATGATGTATCTGTTGCAATTGCTTAGCTTGTTTCCATTATCAGAGCTATCAAACAGAACAGCACTCTCACTTCTCCTGATGGATTGTAAAGCTGGTGACACCCTCTCTCTCCCGATGCAGATGGCATCTTAGAATCGGCTGAATTAATTTGACAATAAATAGATGATAACAGTTGCTGTCTTCTGTTTTTTTGCCTCTCGGTTTTAATTGTGCCAGGACAGATTTGAACACTTCTGGGAATTGCCCAGAAGCTGCTTGTACGATTAGCAATCCCTCTCTCTTTCTCAACCTGTCTCTTACTTTGTTCCTGTATTATTTGCATGATAATTGCTCAATGAAAATACATTTTATTTTTTTCTCCCCCTCAACCTTCCATCTAAATCTTTGTGCATTAGTTATGTAGATTAAGGTTTGTTTTTCCATTTCGCCTTGATGTGTTTATTAATTTAATGAAGGATTTTGACAGCGACGTCTGCATGCTGAGGGTACAGTGAGGCTAAGGCCATGGGTATATTCTAACTGGCTGCATATTTTCTGCTTCACTAGCATTATAATTGGCTTAATGGCTTTTCGGTTATGTATGCTGGCTTTCTTCTTCCTATCTAAAGCAGACTAATTACAGCTTTTTACATTAAAATCGGATGAATTTCAATTTATCTCCTAGAAATTATCACAATAATTACAGTAATAAATTAAGCATATGGATGCCATTAATCACACCAGTTTAAACTCTGGCCTCATAGCAGCACAGCACCGAGCGTTCTTTTGAATCTTGCATTCAAATGTATGCTAGGCTAGTGAAAGGGATTTGAATTCCCCAAGCAACTAAGTGAATATATGGGAGCCTAGGGCAGTGGGTGCACTGCAAAAAAATATTGATTTGCAACAGCCAAGTGCTTATATTTTAACGCTCTTAATGCTGAGAATAAGGGGGGGGGGAACAGTATTACTTTCTTTTTTTACAGTTTTAAAAATGATCAGTACTTTTCAGCAGAATAAATGTTTTTTTTCATACTCTAATAAACAGCATATATAAAACTATTTATGAGAGAGAAAATTTGAATCTAATCTGAATACAATTCATGAGTCTGCCGGAATGTTCAACTATTTTTAACTAAAGATGTGTGACACGCATACCCCAAGCGTCTAGGTTGATTTGTGAACATCAGTCTTCTAATAAAAGGAGATTTGTGTTGTATAAAATATCACCAGAAATCAAGCATCAGTCAGGTAAACGCTGCAGACTTACAGGCCTGTTTGATGGATATGTTCTAATGTGTATTGAGATAATTTTGCTAACCATGTTCTCCTTTATTAACTATGTCTTATTTTATTTCTCTTTGCACGATCTTCTTTTAAACACTTAAACATAAAAACAAAAATTTTATATATTGCAGCCTACCAGTTCTTAGATGAGGGGGCTGCATCCTATTTTTCAGCATTTTTCCATTATTTTCACCTGGTGATCCTGCAAGTAACACACTTCCTGCCCTAGGGTGATGACATCCATTTATCACACTGTATATATGGAGGATAAACTTAGTAACCCTAGGAGGTGACTACAAACACTCCCCACCCCCACTTTTCTTAGCCATGACATACAGGGAAAGTGCTTTGTACTCTACAGTGCACCCTAGGAACAATGGTAAATTATAATAGTTAGCAGAAGCAGAGAGCACAGCAAGTTATTAGCTAACAAGATTTCTGGAAGAATTAACAAGTTTTTTTTGTGCCTTATTGAACAGTTATAACAAATAATTTGAACAGTATATTTAATGTACTTAAAGGGAACAAATAAAATAAGTTAATTGTTAGTGTTTACATGTACTTTAAATAATGTGTACTTTTTATTAAACTGGTAACATACATTTATTGCAATGTATAAAAGACAACAGCCCTTTATGTAAAAAACAACAGGCCTTAAACTGACACTAAACGCAGGAGTAAATCTCAAAAATGTACTAAAGTACCTTAACTATTAACAGAAATGTAACTTGGTTGTGTATCACAGCTGTCGATCTTCAAATCATCTCTGAATTGGTGCTGACATTGTCCTTCCTTCTGGAGGGTGGCTACTTTTGTTCCCTATGGTCCCTGTGTGTGTTGTAAAGTAGACACCACTCCAAGCTCACTCCTGTGTCACCTGTGATGGATGACGAGCTCCATACAAATTAGTAAACTAAACTTCAGATTGTAGTCCATCACTGGAGTGAGTTTGGAGCGGTGGCTACTTTGCAACATGCACAGGTATCATGGGGAACAAAAGTAGCAACCCTCCAGAAGGAAGCACAGTGTCAGCATGAATTCAGAAATTATTTGAAGATCTATAGTTGAGTAATACACACATAAGCTGCATTTCTGTTAATAGTTAGGGTACTTAAAAGAGAGCTATGAGGTGAGTAATTCTCACTCATACTCATAGTTAGAGACGATGTGTGATAATTAAACTGTCACACGTCAGCTCTATTGATCGGGAAGTGAGCGAACACATACTGTCGCTCGCTCACTTTCTAATCATCTCCCTGCAGAGAGCAGTGACTGTCAGCCACTGCTTCCCGCAGGGATTCCCCGCCTCCCCTCTCTGATCCTCCAGTACTGACTGGAAGAACGGACAAGGGAGTATCTGTCCTCTTCCAGACACTAGCTGTTTAGTAAGTACGGGGTACCTACCTCTCGGGGGACCGTATACCCGCGGTCCTGATTGCTCAAAAATTCCAATCTATGTTATATTGATGAATTGATCGTTGCAGTTAAATTAATTGATGTATAATTATTATTGTTAGAACAGCCCCCTTTGGTCCCCTGAGGAAGCTTGGTGCGAAACGCGTCGGAACCCGGATATGTCAGTTCCAGTAAATGAACAATGAACAATTAATGACAATCAGTAAATGAATAATGAACAATGAATTACAATCATGTTTGCAATTATGGATATTTATTCAAGTTATAACTGGTTGACGTTGGGCATATCCCAGGCACTAAACAACTATGTAACTTGAATGCATTTATAAGATTTAACTGAGTTTAGTGTCGCTTTAAGCCTGAAATACCTAACAAGAAACCAGCTTCAAGTTTTTGTTTCTATAGCCCAGAGTTTGAAAATGAAAAAATAAATTCTTATTAGTTGCTAGGGGCAACACAAAAAAATGTTGGTAACTCATTTTTCATGCATTAGCCCATATTTACTAATGGAGATGTCTTCTTAAACTTAAAGACTCCCTTTCATCCTTTGCTTGTCATAATTGTAAATTATGGTAGACAGGAAGTAACTCAGCATGGCTACCACTGTCTCCCAAAGTTTTTCAAAGGAATCTATCATGCGAAAAATATGGGGTTCACATTGCTCATATTCCATATGAAAATGCTAGTTAACTGGCTGTTATGTTGACCTTAAACTTCAGCACTTAGAACAAGTATGAAGTTCATGAAAGTCAGAGAAAACCTGGGAGTGTTTATCTGTATACTTGTTTCAAGTCCTGGAAAAGTAGTTAGTCAAAGAAATAAGTGAGAAATCTGTGATGTGCTCAGTACACTATTGGTGACGTTCTGCACAGTTTTGCCATTTGACATTAACAGGTTGTTTCTATAAGTTATAACCATATTTTATAATTCTACATTGTTAAACTTGGAAACAAAAATGATAATGTCTGAGTAACTGAACCTTTTATTGTGGTTACTCTTTAACTAACTAACTCCACCCCCAACCCCATCTTAGAGCCACCTGTTCTTGATCCAGTGAGATATCAGCTATATGGCCTGGCTGGCTCAACATAGCAACATGTCAAATTTGTTTCTGCATGGCTGGTGGATTGACTAAATGTGCATTTACTCTTTAATACATGCTATTAACTAAAAATATTTACATTCATTGTACAAACTGCCGTCTTCATGGGTGGAATCTGGCCTTGCAATTCCCATTAAAGGGTCAGGGGTCATCTAAAGATTGCTATATCATTTGAAGACTAAAGAGTCATCTGGTAACACATTATGAGCAATGGTCATCTGCAAAAAATCCCTATGCATATGAATGACAAGTAAAGACTCCTAGTGAGCATTAGTTATGATGTTATTAATTCCAGTGTGTTGATATTACCAAGCTTTATCACAATGAGGGACTGTTAAAGTTTTGCCTGATCAAAACAGCTCAGCATTCGGGCGAAGCAGCAGATACTGAAAGCTAAAAAGAGAGCTGTACTCTTGCCAGAAAATGTGAGCTCCTGTTTAATTATTTGAAGAGAAACTCAATATGAATGTTACAAAAAGTATTTGATGAAAGGAATGATCTTAAATAGGAATAAGCTCAGGTTTGGACCGAACATAAAAGCTGCATAGGCTTCCCACCCAATCAGCTGCGGGTCAGGGCATTCCCCGCCCCGCAGCTGTCCATAGACAAAGGGGTGGGATGCTTGCGCTGATGTCATTTACCTTACAACCCCAATTCCCCAAAAATTGGGACGCTGTGTAAAATCAACATAAAAACAGAATGCAATTATTTGTAAATCTCATAAACTGATATTTTATTCACAATAGAAAATAGAAAACATATCAAATGAAAATGTATCATTTTAAGAAACAAATAAGGACATTTTGAAATTGATGGCAGCAACACTTCTCAAAAAAGTTGGGGCAGGGCCATGTTTACCACTGTGTAGCATCCCCTCTTCTTTTAACAACACTCTGTAAATGTCTGGGAACTGAGGAGACCAGTTGCTGGAGTTTTAAGAGAGAAATGTTGACCCATTTCTTGCCTGAAATTGGATTCTAACTGCTCAACAGTCCTGGGTCTTCTTTGTCGCATTTTTCATTTCAAGATGTGCCAAATATTTTCAATTTGTGAAAGGTCTGGACTGCAGACAGACCAGTTAAGCACCCAGGCACTTCTACTATGAAGCCCATTTAAACATTTGATATGTTTTCTACTTTCTATGGTGAATACAATATGGGTTATTGAGATTTGCAAATCATTGCATTCTGTTGTTATGTAGATTTTACACAGCATCCCAACTTTTTTGGAATTGTTGTTGTATATGGCCATAAATATAATTTACATAATATAGCCATGTAGTCATATAAGGTCAATGATGTCACTGGATCCCACCCCTTTGCTTACGTGCAGCTGTGGCCATGGAATTCCAGGAATTTAAGCTTTTATAGCCATATTGCACTGCTAACAAGAAAAGGAGAAACCTATTAATTGCAATTAGAAAAAATATTATTTCTACCTGTTCTTCCTTTCAAGACTTAAGAATGAGGTCTAATGAATCATCATGGTTTCCTGAATATAGTCAGGCATCTACAGGATAAATAAGATATCCTATGAGCCTTTTTCAACTAGTTTTCCTCCAGAGGAGAGAAGGCACTTTGAGAAGTGGCGAGTTGTAGATTTATCTCTTGCTGAACAGTGCCTACATAGTTCTGGCACCAACATCACCTAGCAGAGCATTTGGACTGCGGCCAGTTTAGTCCTTACTCTTGTCTCTCAGGTAAGTAACAGTCATGACATACCATTGATTACCAGCGTAAGTGGCCTTTTTATATTTGGCCTTTAATGTTTCAGGACATTTTTCCCATTGACCACCAATCTGTATTCAAAAGTTTTTATTATTTTCATTGAGGCATATACAATGACCATCTACATACTACAATGTAACAGAACAACATAAAACAAAAAGACAGTCTTCGGGATTCCTTATTATTCCATCTCTAGTATCTGGTCTCAATTGTTGACACAAGCCTAGTAAATAGCAGATAGCTGAGCTATCCGTGCTGCCCGATAATAATTATATATATTTGGGACCCCTAACCCCCCAGACTCTCTGGCGCTATATAGTGTGACTCTAGGTAGACGGTGACCCCTTCCCCCCCATATAAATTTCATTAGAATAGCCTGAACGGAAGTCAATTCGGATCTAGGGACGTGGATAGGGAGGGCCCTAAAGAGGTATAGCAGACGAGGAAGCAGAGTCATCTTAATAGCATTTATTTTCCCATACCATGAAAGATTGTATAAAGACCACCTCTCCAGGTCCCCCCTCAGTTTCCTAAAAGCGGGAGGGAAATTCGCTTGGTACAATAAGTCAAAGGAGGGGTCAAATTAATCCCCAAATAGGGTATTGTAGATGCCGGCCATGAGAACAGAAACGCACCCTTCAGTGTAGTCACCATCTCTGGGGGCAAATTTATGTTCAAAGCCACGGACTTAGCTGGATTTATATAGAGCCCCGACATCTTCGAAAAACTCTCCAAGGATGCCATTACATTGGGAAGTGTAATCAAAGGTTGGGTTAGGAACA
>NW_017308509.1:38384-96762 GCF_000935625.1 Nanorana parkeri
CTAAGGTCCAGAGCCAAATTGGAATCTCCAGCCACTACCTCTATACCCTCTATATGAGGGAAGAGAGTGGCGAAAACGTGGGTGAAGAATACAATTTGCGCTGTGTTTGGGGCATAGTAAGAAATAAACGTGAACAACTGATCCCCAATGGTGCCCTTCAACAATATGTAGCGTCCTTCGGGGTCTTTAATTTCTAACTGTACGAGAAAGTTGATGTGTTTTGCAAATAGTATGGCTACCCCTTTTGATTTATCTGCCGCATTTGCTAAATAGTATTGAGTATAGTACTTATGTATAAAAGATGGATTATAACTATGAGGGAAATGCGTTTCTTGAAGGAGAAGCACATCTATTTTTTGGGAATGGTAGGGATTGAAAGCCACTCGCCTTTTCACGGGCGCATTCAGGCCTTGAACGTTATGCGTTGCTATACGAATACGAGGTTCACCTAAGGACATAGTGTCCAGCTTTCTCTGTCTGCCTATTTGGATCTTCCACCCGGTACGCTTTCTCTGACCACCAATCTGAAGGGGTCTTTCCCCTGCTAACCACCAATGTAAATGGACACCAGTTCCTCTAACTACCGAGGGTGCACTACACAGACCACCAAGTGAAGTGGGCTATACTACACTGAATTCCAAAAAAAGGGGGAAACCTTCCACTAACCTCCAGTGTAAAGAGGCACTACAGTGACCACCAACATATGGGGGCACTAATTAACCACCCATGTACGGGTACATTTCTACACTAACCATCAATGTAAAGGGACATTACAATTTTCACTGTCTGCATTTAATTTCTTATTATTCTAATTTATTTTATTAAATAATTATTACTGAAAATTATTTTATTGTATAGAGCAGACCTTAAGAGATGGAGAGTAGTGTTAAAAAGGAAGAGCTGAATATCTCCAAAAAACAAGATTATCTGGAGAAGACATTCCATCTCTGGTGAACAGCTTTGGCACAGCCAAGATTGGTGTTACTTTATCACTCTAGGGGTGTCATTTGTGTAATTTCACAGTCAGTGGCAATGGAGCAGTGTTGGTAGTGTGAAGTAATGCCCAATCTGGGTAAGTTATGTAAATTCCTTACTTTAACAGGAAGTGATGAAGCTGGCAATGCTTACACTCTCCTCTCCTGTTACCACTCTAGTTGTCTTTGTCAAAGTGAGAGGATCGTGGAGTGTGAACAATGAGTACCACTGTGCTGGTTGCTTGGTGATCTTAGGTCTGATGATTGGAAGATAGGGGACATTGAATAACAGTACAGTTTGGCCAAGGCTGTTGCTGGTTGATGCCCCTTGATGAAGGCATCCAAGGAGCAATTGCACCCTTTGCCACCACCCCCTCTAATCTGGCTTTGGCTAGCAGTATTGCACACTGGTACCATGTGATGCCTGCAAATACATTTGTCATTCCTCAAATTAGTTTCAGTGTCCATGTAGAGCCCATTGGATTTCAGGTCTGACTGTATAAAGGGACTAAGCTTTAAAAAGAACCAGTTAAAACTGAACTCAAGAATCTGAATATGCAGGCTTAAAGCAAACCTTTCTGGGTAAAATGACCGATATACTTCA
This sequence comes from Nanorana parkeri, assembly GCF_000935625.1. NCBI lineage: Eukaryota > Metazoa > Chordata > Amphibia > Anura > Dicroglossidae > Nanorana > Nanorana parkeri. Next base: position 39,963 of record NW_017308509.1, read on the forward strand.
ATTCTCCAATCACCAGCAGCATATACTTAGCTTACCTTTGCTCCACCAGGTACTTCTAGGTAGGGAGCAGCATGTCACTTGTTCCATATGAACACTGTCACAAAGGGTGTATATAGCCCTGTATAAAGTACAACTCTGGTGACTCAGATTTCACACAGCTTTTTCTCTCGGAGTCTGAATGGTAGGGAAGGTAAGCAAAGGAAGGTAAGTATATGTATCTGTGGTGGTGTGCATTAATGTGGACCTGTTGTTTGCATAAGCAACTGTAACTGTACAGGCTTACTTATGTAACATTTACATGTGTCTCCTAAGCTCATTAGCTTTACTTACTATGTCTAAGTTTGACTCCTCAGCGTCAGAGTGCCTGAAGTTTGAAAGATGCTTGACCTCACGCGCTGAGTCTGGCAAAAAGTGTGTGAAACCTTGCAGTTGACAGGCAGTAACTGTTACACTTCAGGTGACCTGACACTTGGATAAAAGCTGATAGTCAAACTCACAGAATGTAAGTCAAGCTAAATAAAAGGGCAAAATATAAATATTTTGCAAATAAGAGTGCAGATAAAAACTGCATCAAAATAATTCAGAGGTGAACATTTAAATTCCTGTATATGCCCAATCTCATCTGGTTTTATTTAAAGCCCAATCCATCCATTATTAAGCCTCAATGGCCAGTGGCACTTAAATTGTTAAGGCTTTAAATATAGCCTGAGAACTAAGGAGATCTACATGGACACCAAAACAATCCAATAAATAGAATAGATATTTGCAGACACCCAGTTCAACGTTGTTGTTAACATAGAGCATTTACAATGGTAATCCAACTTTTTTTCCCCAAAAGAACACATTTATAAACACCTACTTAATTCATTGCTTTTGTGCTTATTTCCCTGATGTCGCCAAACTTTAGTTATCATAAATTGAATATCACTACCTCCATTGGGTAACTGCCTTATTTCTGGCTGTGCAATGCCATTTCTAGTGGGAGCCAAGACTCCCATCTGTAGTCATTTAGATTACAGGTGGGATGTCAGCATGCTCCCAATGCTGATGCTGGGTGGGATTGAATAAATTGAAATTAGCATTCAATCCTGCCTAGTTGTACCTACCTGCTCAACCCCTGTCCTCCTGAGTCCTGCTCTCCTATCCCTGCTCTCAATATAATTAAGCATGAAATGCCTACCTCCCTGAGCCCTGCCTGTAATAAGCTTGCAGTGACACCAATGTAATGCCTATAGCGATGCCCGTGGACAGCCCTGAAACTACAGGTCCTAATGTATCATGGGACATGTGTTTTCTGGATATTACAGTAGAAAGAATAAGGTCAATTACAGGCTTTCTCAAAATTCTCTATTACTAGGCAAGGAAATTGATTGCACAGAAGTGCATATCACCCAACCCACTTACACTTCTACAATGGAAACAAATGGCCAATATGACCCTGGAAAGAGAATGGTTAACATATCGGGACAGGGGGTGTCCTATTAAATTAGATAAATTATGGAATAGATAGTTATTATTTGTAGGATAGATGTGTTCTGAAATGTAGGAAAAAATAGTTTTGGGGAAAATGAGGGGGTCGTTGTATTTTCTCACATTATAGGGAATGCTTTTACACTATTAAAAATAATGGGTTTGTTTTTGTTAATTAGTTGTTTTTGACGTGTGTAACAATTGAATTGGTGTTTGTTGGAGTCCTACTGTATGTATTTGTTGTGAAATTGGGAAAACTAATAAAAAAATTTTTTTAAAGGGATAAAGAAAGAAGCAGGAAATACCTTAGGGCAACCTGAAGTGTTAACAGTGACTGGACAGAGAAGTGACATCACAGACACTTCAATGAGAGAGAAAATGTTTTCTTTTGCACAGGCGCATTGCAACCTCCATGAATATTTTCGATTGTCTATGATCGAACCCAAAATACACGTTTAGAATTTTGTTCATTCAAGGACATTTTTCCAACATACTCCTTCGAAATGTCCCATTCCTATGGTCCTTTTCGTCTGTCAGTTACACCATAATGATTAATAGATATTCAAACGAACGTCCAAAAATAACTTTTTCCTCACGGAATTCTAACCGTGTATAGTGTTCCTTAGAAAACTGACAGTGTTCCTGAGGTTACCTAACAGAAATGCACCATATATTGTGGTGGGGAAGAAAATCCTGGAGTTGTGCTTTAACATTGTTTACATAGGTAAACAGTTTTCTGGTATTTTTTTGTGCCACATTGCCATTTTTTTTTTATTATTTTGGCAGCCACATTTTAAATCATTTGTCATTATGGAATTGACATTCTTATTCTATCAATTAAATATGTTTTAAACATTATAAGCCATGTTATTTACATTTTTCACATACTGTATATCAAAAAATAAGATTCTGTCTAGATCTAACAGAAAAATAGGAAATTCAGTTAAATGCCATGGGTAAAACTATATGCATTAATTGCAGTTAAAATGTTAGTATTTCAATGAAAGATTGTACCCACTTGTTAAATATGTATGGTAAAGGCAATAGGTTTGGGGAATTTGTAAATAGGGATGCAACTATAAACAATATGTGGCATAAAGAATTTGGAATTTATTATTCTATTTGTGCATTTCAGATTCTGTGTGGGATTACACACAATTCTGATCTCCATTCCTATGTGAATGTAATGTGGGTTTCCTTCTATCTTTATCTCTACCTCTAAAAAGAAATATTGCATTAATGCATGCATCAAAATAATATCCTTTAAGAAAGCATACCAGCAGATTGATGTTGCCACCTAAACATAGGATTACATTTACTGTTTCTGAAGAAAATCACATGTACATTGTGAGAACTGGTAGAGTGCTTTATCATATAGTAGGTAGGCTTGGATAAACCAAACAAAAAAACAGCTTTGTTCTAATTGGTTTGAAATAGTGATGATTTTGTGCAGGAATTTAATTGCACCAAGTTTCTTTAAGCAACCCTGTTGATAAAAAAATAAAATAAAAATGCTCCCCATATTGTTATATTTTAAAAAATGTAATTTAAAAAAATATTGAAACTGAAAGAATGTCCTTTGGAAAGATGACACATAACTGGACCCTTATGGCAAATTAAGTTAATTCTATGTACACAGAACAAAAATGAAGCTTCCAAAGAAAAGTACACCATTCCTACTGTGAAACTTGGAGAAAGCTTGGTAATGTTTTGGGGTTGCTTTTCTGGGTCTGACATGGGATTCCTTGAAACTGTAAAAGTCAAAATGAAATCTCAAGGCCCAGTGTCAGAAAACTCTGTCTCAGTCACAGGTCATGGATCCTCCAGCAGGATAATGACCCAAAACACACAGGTAAATCTAGCAAGAATGTCTAAGAACAAAAAATGTAACTATTTTAAAATGGCCTTTTATGAGCCCTGATCTGAATCGTATCTCATACCTATAGAAAGAGCTGAAACATTCAATCTAGAGCAGGAACAATCAGAAAAAAAATACTATTATTCCAATAAACTGCATTGGAGTTCCTTAAAATATCTCTATCCCTAAAACAGCTGCTGTGAACCCCACAAAATATAAAAAATATAAATATACAAAAACACCGCAGGAGTGCTATTAAATTTAGTTATTGTCGGATTGTGGTCAGTCTGATGATGATTTGTAGTCTGTGTTAATTTGGTTTCCCTTAATCAATCTGTCATTGTTTGCATCTGTCTGCTGCTGGGTGTACCCTGGCCATGGAACTGAGCAACCAATGAGGGATTGCTATAAGTAGGTATGCCTTCCCATCCAATCACTGTGAGGTTATTGTCCAGTGATGTATGCTGGGGGAGGAGATAAATACTTGGGGTGGACCATGTGAGCTCTCTCTTCCCCCCTTGGCTATGCCTGGGGGGAGGCTACTATGAACTGTCTGAGATGGCCAGGCCGAAAGCCTGGGGACTAGCCATGTGCTTCCACTGAGGCCTGAGTCTGGTGGCTCAATGGTTACTACTGATGACAAGGTTGAATGGTGACTTCTACCTCCAGTGCTGCTGTGCCAAGTGTTCCTCATGCTGTGAATGGGGACAACTACCACAACCTTCCCCCCTAAGTTCACCACTAAAGTTCTCAATATCATATCTACAGTCTAGACATTGCTTTTATCGGTCACCATAGAGAGCGGTAAGTGCTAATGGACAAAGTGAATAAAAATATAAATAAAATGAGGCGGGGTATATTTAGAACCAAATTGTTTAGACCTTTTCATTAAGAAACATTATAGAATCTTATCTCAGAAGACCCTGTAACCTATAATTATCTCTAGGAGTGCAAGAAACATCAAGATTTGTTTTGCTATCCAGTGCTCTGTTAGAGAGATTTCCCCTTCTGTCGGTCTTGCTACTGGAAAATTTCCATTGCATCCTCTCTGTAAAACTGTTACAGTTACAGTAAGTAAGGAGCAATATCTTCAACAGCCCCTGAATAGTAGTAAAAACCCAATAGGGGTTGCAATCCTTCTCCACTCAGTCCAAACTAAAAGAAACAGTTTTGACTGATCATACACTTTAACCTCCTTTCAGGGGTTAATGAAGAATTAAGGATACACTATTCATTGGTCGGTCTTCGGTCTTTCTTTTACATTCCCCTGCATTCAAACTAAACATGTAAGATAGCAAAAAATGTTTTCATTTCATGTGGATTCTGATTTTTGTTTCTTCCAGATTTTGGCAAAGTGCTTTTTCTTTTTGTTTGTTTTAAGTCCTTCACAATCTACATACACATATGCACATGCACAATCAGATGGAGGGGTTGGCTTCAAATTTTTTTATGTTAAGATTTTTTAGCTCATGTTTTCGTGATCACTGAAGAGCCCCACAGAGAAGCAGAAGACCCAAAAACCCTGCGGGGATGTTTGGCACCCATTCTTGACATCCAATGTCTTCACCTCAGTCCCCCCCCTTCCCCACTGCCTATACCAGTCACCCTGAAATCTGTGACTCTCTAATACCCTCTAGCTTATACAGATCTACTTGTAATTAGTAACTCACCTTCTACCTACACACACACACAAACTGTATAGGGACGAGATTTGGATCCACCACTCTTTTGGGTTCATGGCAAATACTGTGGATTTGAGGTTCACCAGTGAATTCATGTAGGAGTTCGATGGACCAAGTTTTTCAAGATCCATAATGCCCTGCCTTTCCCTTTGAACTTTGTACTATATTTTGCTAATATACTGTAAGTTTACATGTGGTGGCCTACAAATACTTGTGTTAACCCTATACTGCATATCCCCTATTACCACCATGCTATATTACTTAATATTGATCATAGATTACTTAGACCTCTGGTGAAATCAGATTGCAAAAAAAATCACAACTATGTTTAATAGTGAAAGTAAAAGCATTTCCCCCCACACAATGTCAAGAGAACTGAAGGGATGGGGACTAAACAACTGTGTAGCCTTAAGAAAGCCACTCATAAGTGAGGATAAATGGAAAAAAGGCTTTAGTTTGCTAGGGAGCATAAATATTGAACTCTGGAACAATGGAAAAGGGTCTTGTGGTCCGATAAGCCCAGATGAACCCTGTTCCATAGTGATGATGGGCTCTTCGTGGGTAAGAAGAGAGGTGGAAGAAGCGATGCACCCAGCATATCTACTGACTACTGTACAAGCCTATGGGGGCAGTCTTATGAGCTGGGGTTGCTTCAGTTGGTCAGGCCTAGATTCAGCAATGATTTGTGGTCAGCTGCCTAACCGGAATATACTGAATGACCAGGTTTTTCCATCAATTGATTTTTTCTTCTCTAATGGCATAGGCATATTCCTATATTACAATGTCAGCATTCCTCGGGCTCAAGTTGTGGAAGAGTGGTTTAGGGAGCATGAGACATCAATTTCATACGTGGAATGGCCACCACAGAGTCCAGACCTCAAACCTATTGAGAGTCTTTGGGATGTGCTGGAGAAGAGTTTACACAGTGCTCCGACTCTCCTATCATCACTGTAAGAGCTTGCTGAAAAATTAATGCAATTGCTGACAGAAATAAATATTGTAACATTGCTTAAGCTTATCCAAACTATGGCATGGTGAGTGTGTGCCATTTTTAAAGCTAAAGGCGGTACATTGAAATGTTAGAGTGTGTAACTTTTGTTTGGCCAGGCAGTGTATGTCCACAGATTCATGTCCATAAATATATTTCCAGATTTATGTACATAAGTTAAAGAGTGAATAAATAGAGTAATACACATCATGCAAGTAAGTAAAATAAAGGCACAGGCACAGAGAAAAAAGGTGCATAAACGTTTTATTAGAAAAGTCATTGTAAATGTAGAAAAGTAATTTGGAAATCCAACAGTGCGTACCAGAGCTTGTGACCTTGTGGGGTGCAGGTATATCTGATGCCCCAGATGAAGTCAATTGTGATGTAACGCGTAGGGCGGAGTCTCGCAGACATGGATTGGAGATTGCATAGTCGGCAGCACAGCTCCTGTTTGATCTGTCTTTGCACCCAGAGAACACGGTGCCACGGAGAGAGAGTTGTCTTTACCCACCTGCCGGCCTCCTGATTGGCCGGGAAGCTGGCTCCATGTTCCCTCGCAGCACTGCCAGTCAGAGGAAATCTCCCTTTGACCGGAAGTTCTGGTATTGGGGAAGGTATCGGAGCATTTGGGCAAGTACAAGTACTCACCCAAATACTCAGTATGGGCACCGATACCAATACTAGAATCGCTATCGGTGCATCCCTTGCTATTATGCACAATGTAAAAATAGTGTAGGTATGTGCCTCAAGTGTAGCTTTATTTTTTTAATTTCATATGACTATGTAGCTAGCTACTATTTGTCACTAGTAGGGTGGGCTCTGTGAACAACATGCTGTTGTAGCCTGCCAGGCTCTGCTGTATCAGAGTGTTATGGAAGGATTCCATGTTTGGCCTTGATTTTTGTGAGTAGCCAGTCACTGCTGGGTGTGTCATTAATAGTCTGGGTTTGGCTGCAACAAAACTAAGCGAAATTCTACTAGGTGGGTCTGAGTTCCTTCCCAGGCCTGAGGCCTCAGGCCCTGGCCCTCATATGCCAGCATGTGCTATATAGACTTTACTGGAACACTTGACCTTACCCAGTTGGCTAGGGTCACTGGGGATATGGGAGCAACACAGCAAAGTCTGCAGTTCAAGCAACATTCACTACTTTGCACAGAGAAAATACAGGAACCTCTGTATAAATGGATGTGCTTCTTCCTGCTGAGAGAGTAAGTGAAGTCTGGGATCCATGCAGGGACTGTCAGCTGCAAGATATTATCTATCTATCTATCTACTAGCTCGTTTGGGGTATTCCAACCTGTTCTCTTCTCCAGTTCTCCTATAACATCAACAAACGTTTGAAAGTTACCTAAGGATTCTACTTATCTTCAATACAAGAGCAGCAACTGATGTAAGTACAAGGTCATTTTTCCATTGGGGGTCCCACTTGTATCCACTAGGCCCAGTCGGATGGAAGCACTGTCAGAAGAACGCTTAGTGGAAGCTCAGATCTACTAGTTGACCTGAGCTTCACTACTGGCGCCCACCTGTGGGTCAACTTGTGGGCAATCTCACATTTGTGGTGTTGTGCATATTTGTATACAATACATGACTTAACTGTGTTTCTTTTTATCCCCTTGCAGGAAAAATATGGCTGATAAATCTATTTACCTCACCTGACTTTCTGCCACAATGTACAGAGAATTGGCATGTCTCTGGAAGATAAAATCAAAAGAATATTGCGACCGCAACAAACATAAAGAGGCTTATGCCAAGCTCACTAAGTTATGAAAAACTGTATGCTAAGGCGGACATTGTCCCTGTGAAGACAAAAAAAGCCAACACACAATGTTTCAAAAAGAATCCAAGAAAAAGCATCAAGAAAATCTGGAGCAGGCACTAGTGTCAAAGTGTTTTTTTATGGTTTTCAATTTTTTGGGTAGTTTTTAAAACATTTTATAAGTTGCCCAGGGAGGGAGCAAGGGAGGGAGGCAGGGCAGGATTTCTCAGCATCTTGGAAAAGCATCGAAGAACCCAAAAAGCTATGCAAGCAAGAAACAACCAACAAACTTTTTCTGTGTTTTTTATAGATTTGAATTTTTTGGGTAGTTTTTTAAACAATTTTATAACTTGCGAGGGAGGGGGCAGGGCAGGATTTCTTGGCAACTTGGAATAGCTTCAAAGAATCTATAAATATACAAAAACATTTATTTTAAATAGCCCAGGGAGCTACAATGAACATAAAAACGAGCAAAGAACAAACAATCAACAAACTTTTTTACATTTTAAAACTGTTTTTAGTTAATTAGTTTCATTTTTGTAATTTCTGCCGGGTGCGTCAGATAACCCAAAACAAGCAAGCAATGAGGAAACTACTTTTCGTTTTTTGGGGGTACATTGTCCTGTCTTTTCAGAACACTTTAAATTTTGTCCAGAGTGAGCGACAGGTATCCCAGCCTGCCCAATGGTCTCCCTATACCAATGTTATGTTCATATGCCATGGCATAAATGGCCTTCTGCTGTTCCAGAATATGCTCCAGCATAACTAAGGTCGAATTCCACCTCATCCCCACATGTTGATTGAGGTGGTGCTCTACTAGGCTTGCTGTTCCAGCCTGAGGAGAGGGCTGTCTTTCACACTACGGTGGAAGTGGCCAGCAATCTTCAGACATGACTCCAGTAGTGTGCCTTTCAGAGCTACTCTCCTCATCAAAAGCAGCCCTTACCACCAAATGAAGGATATGGGCTCAGCAGCACACACCCACAAATCTACCTTCCTGCAGAGCCTTCATCATATTGGCAGCACCATGAGTCACCACAAACCCCATCTTGGCCTTACTATCTGCCTGCTCCCCAAGCCACTCCTCCACCATCCTTTGCAGGGCTTGCAAGATGTTCTGCGAGGTCTGCTGCTCATCCATCACCTCAGCATGCAGGAGGAAGAAGCGGTGCTCCTGTTTGGCAACTGCACTGGCCACTGATGACGATGATGTTGATCCTGACCCTGAAGTTGCTGGTACATCTTGAGACACATTGGGCTGCCACCAATGTGCTGTCAAATACAGGAAGTCATGCTGGCCGCTAAGAGCACTCCATAGGTCAGTGGTGTGGTGCCCTGACTGTACACTAGCATTTCCGAGCTCCTCCTTCAGCACCCCAACACAGGCCCTGTACAAAGAAGGCACCACAGTTTGGCTGAAGGTGGTGTGGGATGGGACATGGTATTGGGGCGCAAGAGCCTGCATAAGTTACCTAAAGGGCTCCCCTTCTGCCAAATTAAAAGGGGCCACTCCAACTGGAATCAGTTGAGCTATCATGCGGGTGATTTTCCTGGACTGCTGCCAGGACATTCCTCTGTCATGAAAGCCGCCAAATTGTTCCAGAGTGGCCTGGGTGGTATGGATGGTATGTGAGATGGCAATAGCATCCCTTTGTTCCTCCCTGCATCCCTTTGTTCCTCTGGTGATGGTGGTGGTGACACTGGTGCTTCCTCTTGTGGTGCTTGGTGGAGAAGCCACACCACGTTTTTCCTCCCTTAACAACACTGGCTTGTGGTACACACGCATGTGCTGGTTCATGCCAGAGTTGGTAAGATGACTCAAGGCTTTGTCCCCGATGACTTCCCTGCCACACAGTTTAGATTTGGTTAGCCGCCCATCGCCAATTTTTACAAAATGGGCCCAGATGTTGGAATGGCGGCTGACACTGCCACTGACCGATGACAGTTTTTCCACTGCAGTGGTCACTCACTGAGTTTAAACAGGAGGAGGCCTGACCATCTCTGGTGTCTTGTCCGCTGCAGAGGTTTGGGGCCAAAACTTGTAGTGGCAGCGCTCAGGTCCTGGGTGGGAGATTGACAGGGCCAAATTGGGGAGGCAGGTAGGGCAGGGGACTAGTCAGGAGAGTACAGAGAAGGGGACTGAGGTGTGATAAATTCTGGTGGGCTGTCAATGCACTCGAAAGGGAAAGAGGGTTCAAGGTCTTCCTCAGCTAAAATGAGGGAAGGTAGGCCCATTTTAAATCTTTCACAGATGGCATGGAAGAAACATCTTTTATCGATGTTTGGGAGACATGCTGACTCCCCTCTTCTCCCAGAGGTGGAACAGTAACAGGCTCGCTGATCATAGCTGCTAGCAGTGCTAATGGTAGTGACAATGGCAGTAACAGCAATGGTGGTAACATGAGCCTGACATAACCCCTCCTGCAGAGCCAAGATCTGAAAAAATGCATGAACAGTGAGAACAACATACGCAGCTTTGGCCTGACCTCTGCCATAAAACATGGCAGGTGTCACTATGTTACTGGGAGTTAATGTGGCAATAGCGGTTATGCTCACTTTCAGTTGTGCAGGTGGTTCTGGGGGTGGGATCCTGAAACAGCTAGTGCTTGGTAGATCCTCAGCATTTCCTTGGCTCAACACTGCTGCTTGACATGGCAGCTGCAGTGTCCCTGTCTGTCTTTTTTGGCTTGTAGGGGGGGGGCTCAGCTGAGAGGGCACAGAGAAAGGATGGGAAACCTGCTCCTGTTGACTCTCCTGCGCAAATTTCAGTGTACCTCTCCCCCTGTGTGACCTAACAGTAGTGGATGACTGCCAGATTGTGAGACAAATGTGCAGCTGCTGCTGCTGGTTGTATCAGTGGCAGTGTTGATAACACTGCTCAGTTCAACAAAGTGGACTTTATTGGACTGATCCATTTTTAATAAAGGTCACCCTATATTCAGGATCACCCAAATATACTGAAAGAATGGCAAAAATGCAAGCCTCTAGCACCCAAACCACCAACAAAACCCCCCAAATAACTAGAAAATAAATGTAATCTGAAAGAAATAGCCCCCTCAAAAATAAAATCACACTCAGCAGAAAATAAAAAATCTAAAACCCAGAAAATAATAATAGAACGGTAATGCACTCACAGATTTAAAGGTTCACTGAGACAGATCATACCATGTGCTACTGCTCTAACCAAATCTCTACTCCACAAAGGGAGGTCACATGACCATACCTATAATACAACCCCAAACTGCCAAAAAGACCATCAGGCTGGCTAGTCACATGCCCGACTCAGTTTAATTTTGAACGAAATTCAGATGAAACCAGAAATTTAGTTAAATGAGAATTTGGATTTGTTTGCATTTGGGCTCATTGGAATTCGGAATTGTATAAGAATTGGCAATCTTGTACATTTCCATTCTTCTTTTTTTCATTACCTTATTTAATTGCTACTTATTCATTTCTTGTTCCTTGAAAAAAAATGTTTTTTGTGTTCTTGTTTTCTTGAACTAGTTCTTCTTTTATGTTCCTTCTACGGTTAGTTTACATTTTTACTTCTGTCCTTATTGTCATGTATTATTTGTCAACCTCTTATGGAGGAACCTTTGATAGGAGGACTAATTAATATTAAATGTTATAAATGTGGTTAGCTCTCAGCAGCAAAGATTTTAGCATCAGGACAGTTAATTAGGAGATGTGTGATGTCACAGCCACAACAATGATTTACACCCATGTGAAGTGAGATTTGAGTTCAAAAACAATCTTCCTTGAGATTGATTTTTTCTCTACGAGTAAGCTATAATGGTGAAACACATTAGAGATTGAAGATTTATGGGGAGGAATGAAAGGTGTGTTTTTGTCCCTAAATAAAGAATTTATCTCCCATAAAGACCCGTGGAGTGCGGCATCTTTTGGATTGTGTTACTACAGAATTTTGTTTTATAAATATGAAATGGTCCCATTACCACCATAGTTACAATGATGTTAACACTTTTTATATTACTGTAATTATTTCATAAATGCTTTTCCTATGTTATCTTCCAGATTACAAGGGAAAAAAACAGATATTTTCATTCTGTTTATCACAATTTGAAATTCTTTGATTTAAAAGCTCTATCATTATTATTATTAATGTTTTAATTTTGTATAATATTATTATGGATTTGTATTTTATTGTACGTTTGTAAATACACATATGTATTTAAAGACATTTATGAATATTTATTTTTTAAGGTTGTTTGTGCCCATACACCTTTTTTTTTACATATTTGTGATTACCTGTGCATACAGTATAGGACTTATTAATGTTGTGTTTTGAATTTGTTTTAGCATTCTTAAGATGCCTTTAAACCTTATAGGGACAGATAACCCATTCATAGCTTCACAAAAGAAATAAGGCAACCTATGATTATGAACGATAACTTAAATGCCATGATCAATAATGGCCCCATCCCCTCTCCAATGTCTTCCCCACTTATGTAACCCATTAGTCATGTGCTTCTGGCCTGAACCAGGGGTGCTTAAAGTGTGTTTCAGAATAAAAGTGCTTTTTATTAATTGGATCTATTATAATTCAAGTAACTCAGTTACATTTATTATACAGTTCACAGAGAAAAGGGTTTCAAAATTATTATCTTTTATTTGCACACCTCAGGAAGAATTTTAAAAAATAGTCAGGGGTTAAAAATTAATATTCTATACTAACAAAGCATATGAGTTATACATTGTTAAATAATTATAAATAAGGGATCCAGCAATGAAGGTCATATAACAAAAGTTTATTAAACCTCTTTACAACAACATTCAGGCATCAGAATAGTACTAAGTAAAATGTCAGGTGTCATAAGGTCATGTCAAGTACTACTATACATTAAGAAATTAAAGAGCAGAAGGTTAAGAAATATAGTCTCTAGAGATGTACTTCTGGTGATTAAATTTGGTTTTGGAACCTCCAGTACAAAAAATGTTGCAGTAATGTTCTATTAGTGCTCCTTAGGCAAGCCACACTATCCATTGTTCTGTGCTTCTCTTTTTCTTCATCACTGTGTAGCATCACTGTGTTGGAATGTGAAATTAAACATCCTGTTGTAGAGGGAAGGTGTCCATTTATATTCAATCACTTGCCAGAGTAAAAAAAGGAACAATCCATTTTCCCTTATAGAAGGGAACAGTCGGTAAGAGGTTTCAGATGAGTGTGAGGATACAATTTGCCTTAAGAGTGCCTGAGGATCAAGACAACCTGACTTTCCACAGAATGAGTCTGTCAGCTGGCATCTTGCAGTAATTGCTTCCCATGGCAGGACCTTACCAGCCAAGAGGGGACTGCTCTCGTCAACCCAAGAATCAATTTCAACAGCAGCTGAATGATAATTGTTTTTTAAAGCTTAGGGAACTTGTTTCCAAGTCTAAAAAGGAACCAACTGGTTATTGTCTGATTGGCACTCATTAGTGCAGGATTTGGGCATTTTAAAAAGAAATGGGGGAAAAAAAGACATCTATGCTTGGAATAGTTTATTATTAAACAGATTTTTCTTTTATATCCAGTTAATATTGCCACTCTTCAGACAAATGTGTGGATAATTTCTTGTCATTGCAACTGAGCAGTTAAATAACATCTTTGTGTAACAAGATGACCATTGTAAAATACAATTACACTCTTCTGTTTTATATATTTGACCATTATTTCTATGGGGCACCAGATAATTTAGATATGGAATTAACACAAACAAGGAAATAATAAAAGTTGGCCTCGCCTTATATTGAATGAATATGAATAAATATTGCATAAATACGGTACTATATGTTCAAGTGCTTATTTTTAAATTCCGTTCGCTATACTTATTGTTAAATAATTCTAAGTTACAAAAGAAAAAAAAATAGAAAATATTTAATAACTGGAATAATTTTAATAAAATAGAATCCAAGTTAAATCATTTATTTTAGTTTTGGGTGGAGAGGGGTAGGGTGATAATCTTGGATAGATTTTCATTACTATCTTTGTCTTTGGTGGAGACATTTTCTTTCATCGGGGTTCAAGTTGCAAAGGCAAGGGAATTTGCACTTTGTAGTTTCTCCTTAGTTTAGTGAATGAGGTGAAGTTCTGCTGATTTTCACGCCCCGTCGTGTGCAAGCAAAAATACAGGTTTTTTTGGTTATTCTTTGCAAAGTGAAATTACATCACATTTACCAAGCTAAGGGAAATGTCCCCTGCAATGTGTACCCTCCCTTTCAAAGTGGACAACCTATCTACGTTTAGTAAATCAACATCACTGTGTGCATTAGGAAATGTGAACAGTTGGGAAAAAACAGGACTAAAGATCCTTGTCATACAAAGTGAAGTTTGGACTAGATTTCTACTTATTTCTACTATACTGAAAGTATATTGAAAAATTGGTAAAACTGATCATTATGTGTCTCCAGTCCTACAAAATACAAGCTCCAGGAATTTCAGTTGTGTGCTGATTACAACTTTATTAAAAAAAAATAATTCAAAGTCAAATAATAGGATATGAGTAAACTGATTTGCCTGATTTGCCTAAACAAACTTGATCTCTGCGCTTTTTACTTAATTGTTTTTACTGTTTTTGAAATGTCTCAGATTGAATATGAAACTACAAAGAATAGAAGAATCTTTCAAGGTGATTCCTCCAGCACTAGACATGAGACTGATTGGCCAACCAGTTTTCATAGGTCAGAATTGACAGTCTATCTATAAAATTTTTTAGTTGACTTTCTACTGCACATTCTGTATAAAACAGCTCAGGTTCTGCATTTGACTGAAAATAATCACATTCTTCAAAAACCCAGCCGCAGCAATTCGGCCATAATGCATGCCATAAATTTCCCTTTTTTATTAGCGCATACCTGTAGTGCCCACTTTCTCCCCTTCTAACATGCTAAACATGCAATATGGCACTAGTATAAACAGTTTACTCTTGTGTGTCTCCTTTGACCAAGTTATCCTCACTTATCAAAGTAATTGAGCACTTTGGTTACCTTAGTAATATTAAAGCCAGTTATACTAAATGCTTAACATCTCCCTCTGAAATTATGGGGAGTCGCTTCTTGAGTGTGGCGGGTGTGCCTGGGCACACCCTAATCACCAAACTACAGCTCAGACATTATCTTCAAGGATGAGGAGAACACGAGGGTGAACAGGCTCATGACACAGGTGAGAAGCCCAGGGGTGGCAGTATGACATAGGAGAGGGGCCCAAGGGTGGCAGTATGACACAGATGAGGGGCCCATATTATATACAGTGCTTTAGTCTAAACCCAAGCAGCAATCTACAGAAGAAGGCAGACTGCAGGTACCATCACACAGCAATGAAATGCCTAGTACATATAGAACAGTAGAAATATAAGCAATAAATGGCATATACTGCTGATATTTCTACTATTATATATGTCCTGTGCAATTCATTGCTGTCTGATGGTACCAGCAGTTGGCCTTCTTCTGTAGATTGCTGCTAGGGTCCAGACTATAGCATTGTCTATTATTATTATTATACAGGATTTATATAGCGCCAACAGTTTGTGTAGCGCTTTACAATATAGGGCAGACATTACAATCACAATACAATTCAAGACAAGATGGTAAGGAGGGCCCTGCCCCTGAGGGCTTACAATCTAAAAGGGAGGGGGAAGTGATACATGAGGAGGGAGCTGCGTGGGGATGAATTGTTTGAGAACGTGATAGTCGAGCGGTTATGTTGAGGTGGGATAGGTTTCCCTGAAGAGATGAGTCTTTAGGGATCACCTAAAGGCAGTCAAGGTGGGCGACAGATGGACAGGTTGGGGTAAAGAATTCCAGAGGATGGGAGAGACTCTAGAGAAGTCCTGGAGGCGAGCATGGGAGGAGGTGACAAGGGAGCTGGAAAGCTTGGGAAGATCGGAAACGACGGTTAGGGTGATATTTTGAGACCAGGTTTGAGATGTAGCCGGGGGCAGAGTTGTGGATGGCTTTGTAACTGATTGTGAATATTTTGAATTTTATCCTTTGGGCTATTGGAAGCCAGTGCAGGGATTGGCAGAGGGGGGTTGCAGACACTGAGCAGTTGGTTAGGTGGATGAGTCTAGCAGCTGCATTCATGATAGACTGAAGGGAGGATAGCCTGTGTAGTGGAAGGCCAATGAGGAGGGAGTTGCAATAGTCAAGACGAGATATAACAAGGGAGTGGATGAGTAATTTTGCGGTTTCTATGGTGAGGAAGGGGCGTATTTTGGAGATATTACGAAGGTGTCTAAAAGCTAGAGCTGGTGAATATTGATTACAGAGAATCCCAATTCAGAAGCAGTCATCATTTTTGCTGCATGTATGAGTCTGATTTGTGCCACCTAGCCAAAATCTGTCTCTGGACCTGTTCACACTAGGGCCATTCGTTGCATTGCCATTAATTTGCATGCACTTTATTTTCATTCACAACACGCAACATTGTGGTACCGTGTGCTGCGATATATATATATACTGTATATATATATATATATAGTGTGCTTTGAGCTTTTTGGTGCACCCCCTAATGCAATAGGCTGTGAACACCTATGGTTCTGACAGTCTGACCCAACCACACTCTATGAATTTCATACTGCTATTAAAAAAAAACATATCTGACCTTAGCTGTTTAAGCAAAGGCTTATGTACTTAATCTAGTACAATCAATATTTTAGAAATTGACATACTTTCCCTTTTTCTTTAATTAATTAAAATGGTGAACACTGTTTTTACCTGAACCTTAGGAGTTTTCTGACACCAAATGCATTCTGATTTCAGACTAATCCATAAAATTCATAAGTTGCAAATTAAGATGACACAATTTTTTTTAATAAGTAGTTTAATAAGAAGATGGTAAAAGTATGAAACACATGAAAACTCTTACATTAATTTATTAGTGGAAACGTCTTAATTGCCAACAGCGTTAACCAAGCTTCTGGAGAGCAGTTAGATGACATTGTGGACTATTTCTATACAAAAAAACTATTTACATATTAGTATATTTTGGAAATGTCTTCCTTGACTGGCCTACTTTAGGTCAAACCATGACACTTCAGTGGCCTTACTTAGCAGTATTGAATTTATTACATTTGAGACACCATGTTGTTAATTTATACCTGAATTTTTGGGATATGGGTGATGTGGTTTAACCCAGGTTCCATGTTTTTCTGGTTAAAGCTGGACTCTAGGTTGATATGAAAGAAACAAATGAATGCAGCTCTGTAATCATTAACACATCATTAAATTTTTTTTTTTTAATTGCTAACTGTGTTAGTACCTGAATTTGCCTTACGAGTGAATTTACTAAAGGCAAATAAGCTACTTTGTAAGGGAATTTTCCCTTAACTTAGAGAAAGAGGTGAAACACCATTGGCTTCCATCACGCAATCACGTGCAAGCAAAAATCCTGTTTTTTTATTGTCCTTGCACATGATTGGGTATTCTTTGCAGAGTGAATTTTCACAACATTCACTAAGCTAAGGGAAAATTTCCTTACAAAGTGAACATCCAATTTGCCTGTAGTAAATCAACTCATTGGTATCTCGCCCTTTGTGGTCCCTTTACAGCAAGGCTGAGTGGGAGAGGGAATAGCAACACAAGGAGCAAATCAGTGCTGACAATCAGCATGCTTATAGAAGGATTAAGCAGAGTCAGAGAGAGATGAGCTCATTACAGTGTTGCTTCTCCTTTTACTGTTCAGTCACAGGCTGGGGCCTGACCTCAGAGGAAGTGGATTAAATAATGCTAGCCATCAGACTGTGGACATCTATTAGCAGAAAAAAAGTACCAAGTGTCATGTCTAGTGGACATGATGCTATGAGCTATTGTAAATATGTTGTTAATCAGTGTGATTGGGGTTTGTAGGCACGTGACTTAATCTTCTAGCAGAGGTGGCAAGAGGATGGAGTTGCAAGGGTTTACCAGGCTTCAGTGAGAGATGACTCAAAGGCCGTAAAATGTAAATGAGATTTGTTTAACAGAATTAGCATCTTGGTGCTGTTTAGGATTCCTTTTGGCCTGGACCATTCCCAGGCAGTGTATTTCACACCTCTCCTAGCTAGGGAGGCACCAAGAATTGAGCCTTCTAAGCACAAAAGAATCACAAACCCAGCCTCTTTATATTAAAGCTCATAAATAAAAGATTAAATATGGATCCAGGGATTAACATCTGGGGGTCCTACTATATATATATTCCAGGTACCCTCATTATTTCCAGGAGAATGACACCAGACAATTGGCTGGGGTATCTTTAATCGTCAAAGAGCTAGACAAAAGTTGGTTATGGAAGGTCGCAGTCTACTTATGTAAGATGTCTATGGGAAGAGGCAATTCTGGTGTGTATGAATCTGGAAATACCATACCTGTATCAGACTCATATCCGGAAATATTAACCTTTTTGTCATATGGGGGTGCTGTCCATTGAAAAACCCCTCTACCTGGTTTGAAATAGGTGGGGGCTTCAGGTCCTTATCTCCTAGCCACTCCTGCTTCCCCACCCCGTTCATCCCAAAGGCTGGACTGCAACCTGAGCTGTGTCCCACAGGTACAAAATATGTTCCAATTGTAACCTAGGTGTGCTTACTTGGGGCCAAAATATAATTTTGCAGTAAGTGGCCAATTTCCTTGCTGAAAGCCCCCTGGGATAGAATCAAGTGCTTCTGTAAGTAGGATTTATATCAATTTTCTCCTTTTGATTTTTGATCTGTTTGTATTGTGTACCTGTGTTCTGTAACATATAATTGCAAATATACAGTATGCACTGTGAATACTTTTCCTTGATAATACATCATTCATTTATTAAGTTCCTGACTTTGTCTGGTATAAGAGCTATATACTGTGTTTCCCCGAAAGTAAGACCTACCCCGAAAGTAAGACCTAGCGCTATCTTCAGGGATTTCTGTAATGTAAGACCTACCCCGAAAATAAGACCTAGTTCGGTGGTAGGTCTTATATTACAGAGATCCGCTAGGTCTTACTTTCGGGGTAGCTGCACACCCCGAAAGTACAGGGGTAATGGTGTCTGTATTTATAAAATTATAGGAGAAGAATGTTTAATGAATTAGGGCTACATTTTTCTCCTACTAGATTATGTGAAAAACAGCAAAGCTTTAGTACTACTGGAATTATAAGTGCATTTTCACTTTTTCTCTTAGTCCCCCTGCAAAGTCTCATGGTTACCTGTTGAGCCTACCAGTAAAGTCCACCTAAAGCTGGCCATACACCTTACAATTATCATTAAAAAAAATTTGTCTCGTCATCACACCCTCGTTCAATTTCCGCTCAAATAGCCCATCATGCACAGATCCATGAAGATTTTGATAATTGTTCATCTGCAATACTAACTGGCCGAATTTCGTGCAGCGACAGAACAGATTTTCGTTTGCGCATGGGCAGTGTTCATGTTGCGATTTTCTTCCTAAAACGCCACTAATCCATCGATTTTCATATAATTCAAAAAAAGTTTTCTAGTCTGCCCAATAAATGAAAATTGGCCAGTTGTACAGTAAATGTGATCGTTGACTTCCCATCAACTGGCCGATTATCGTACGAAAAAACAATGTCTTTCGGAAATCGAATTGATAATCACAAGGTGTATAGGCACCTTAATGCAGCTTCCTGTGATGGTGTGGCAACAATGCTGCATGCTGATAAATTCAGAGCAGCCTTACCACTCTCATGTAGGTGGTGTCTGCTTGCATACTTCCTTTAGTACACTGGTTCTCAACCTGTGTAACCTCAGGACCCACATTTGTACTTGGCTATTAAGTCGCGACCCAAGTCGCACTGCAATGGAAAACACGGCATTAGGGTACCTCGCCTTCTGATGTGGGCATACAAACTGTGGGTGGGATGTGCGTTTGGGGTACCATTTAAATGAATGGCAACACAACACACCTCCCACACCAGAATGCACGGTAGGTGCGATTGCGTGGTACAGTGCGTTAATCGCATGGTACTATACGATTAACGCACTGTGCTAGTATGAATGGGACCTCAAAAACACTGACATACATACACAACCACAGACAGCTTCTCACACACCAAAAATTTTTAAATTTACATTTGTTTTTTAAATCCACCCAGTCTCCCTACCATTACGAGAACCAGAGTAGATCCTCAGCCTGGGGTCCAGTGTGGGCTGCTGTGCTGTGACGGAGCTCCATCCATATGTGCATTGCGGTTACAGCTCCCTTGTGCGCCCTGTAGAGGTGCCGGGAGGAAGAATGTGACGTCACTCTGGTCCAGGCACCTCTACGGGACACGTGAGGGAGCTGTAAGCAATGCACGTATGGATGGAGGTCCCTCATGACCATAGGCCCACCCCACCTTGAACTAAAGCTCGGCGACAGGCAGCATATTTTGAATGACTGCTTGGCATGAGAACTGACAGTGCGGCGCTAGGGGGAGGCTGAGGAGCTTCTCAACTAGAAAAGTGGAAGGCACGTGGGGACCCACTGAACACGGGATCGCGACCCACTTTCGGGTCACGACCCACCAGTTGAGAACCAAGGCTTTAGTACATATGTGTAAGTTACTCTCAAGCATTACTACAGAAAGACAGCTTTTGAGTTATACAGGCCTTAAATGACTATTAATGTACCTGCTAAATATAAAGGCCTCTATTTAGTGTAATTGTATGCAGAACAATGATGTGTAGTAATACATACTAACCAGTGTTAGTTCACCAGTTAGTCATTTATAGTCAAACCAATAAAAAAATCTATTTGGCTGATTGTTATGGGTAATTGTATATTTTAGATTGTAAGCTCTTATGAGCAGGGCCCTCCTAACCTTCTTGTCTTGAATTGTTTTGTAAGTGCACTTTCTCATTTTATTTTGTAAAAGCGTTGCAAAAACTGTTGGCACTATATAAATACTGTATGATAACAATAAAAATGTGGTCATGTTTTTCCTTACATAAAAAACACTTACCTGAAGACCATGTGAATGTCAACGAATCTAGTAGCAAGGTTTGGTTTTCTTTTAACTCAAAAAGCACTGCCTTCCAAAGAAAACATTCACATATTATTATTTTGTCACTGCCTCTTGATTTTTTTTCTTTAAAGCTGGAATAAAACAGAATATCATAGGAAAATAAAATAGGAAAAAATGAAAACCTCAATTAAACATTAGACATGCCTAAGCTAATGTTTCAGGTTAACACAACGTCTAAACTAGTTAAAAACAAATGATCTTAACTATTGTAAAATCTTACAAATGAAAATCAGATTATGTTACCTACACGGTACCAACAATGAATCCTAAATTTCTTATGAAGACCGAATGTTTGCTGCAAGTCTTCATTGGACCTGATGAGAGCCTCATTATTTTTGTACCAGCAGTACACACTGGGTATAGCATAATCAAAGCCTGGGGGTATGTATTAATTATCTTTTTGAATAGTGATGAAATTTTAAAAAGATCTCCTTAAGGCTCACATCATCAGCAGATGAAGCAAAGCTTTGCACAGCTTGCGACCAGTGGTTCACATGTGTTTTTACATCTGTTCAGGATATTTCAATTTGAAGAGCAACAAGCCTCGTTTGGGATTAAAAGAAAATGCAAAAAAAAAGTGAAAGAAAGAGAAATATGTGCAACAAAAATGCATCACCTTCTATTTCATCCATATGACTAAGAGAAACACACTGATTTCCCTCTTCAATATATTCACAGCTAGTCCCTAAATCAGAATAGTAAAGAAATATTTAACATTTGCAACATGCATGGCCCATTGTCTTGCTTGATGTCATGGCTGATTAGCTGTTCACCTGTTATTTTTCTTCTCACTGTTGAATTCATTCAATTCCTCAATGGTGTTTTTCTGAGCAACGTCTGCTTAGATTTTAGTATCAGGCATGTTTTGAAATGAAAAACATTAAAGTTTTAGCTACTCTCTAGGGAAAGCAAAAAAAGCTACATTTCCAATATAACCATCTCTATGGCCTGTAAATAAACAATTAAAAAAAAACATGAATATTTCCTTTTTAGTTATAAATTCCTTTTATATTTCTTTTTCTTATGTCTTTTCTTTAAAAAAGTCACAGGACTATGAAACATAAATGGTATTCAAATGAAATGTTATTAAAATACCTAAGTGATGCAGTGTTTTAAGATTTTTTTTAAAGGCTCCATAGGATGTGTAACAATGAAAAAGAAAATACCATAAGATGAAAAGTGTGTTTTGCTGTCCACCAGCATTCAAACAGAAAACACCACCAGTCTATCAATCTCACAAATGAGACAAGATATGCTATAACACCCTTCAGATCCCAATAAAACATTCAGAACTTAGCAAATGTTGACTGCATTCTTACCAATCAGTGGATAACAGCGTTCTTTACTTAAAAGGTTGACACTCAGTAGCTGAGTAATGTTTTTACCATACTTTTTTTTTCCGAGCATGAGTAAAAATTATATGATGACTTTGCTGTGGACTGCGCCTTTATCACTCCTACTGTTTTACACTGGCACTGGTTTTCTATATCTGCTACTTTATTGAATTAAACCATTTTTTTATGTTTCAGGGGCTCTAAAAATAAGATCGCACAAGCAAAATTTAGGGGGTTATTCCCTTAGCTGCCGAAGACAGCAGTTTGGCTATTCACTTCAGCCTTGTACGGCTGATTTCAGCCATACATCGGCTAAAATTAGCCGTACATCGGCTGCCGAAGTGCAGAAGGAGTTCGACTCAGTCGATCCACCATCTGGCTCACTCGCTGCCGTTTGCCCCTATTCTCATAGGAGCTGATCAGCAGTAAGTGAATAGTCGAATGCCACCGAGCTGCATTTGGCTCGGCTATTCTGCTTGCTACCTCCGAGGTAGCAAGCAGAATAGAAAAGAAGTGAAATTAATTTTTTTTTTAAGTAAAAAAAAAAAGGAAAAAAACATTTTAAAGAAAAAAAAAACTACACACGCTGACCCGACTGCATGCAATGAACTCCCGCCGCATAATGAAGCATCTGACAGATGCCGGCAAAATAAAAACAATTGGGCAGAGCTAGCGGTGACAGCTAGCTCCACCCAACTGTTTCCTATTGGCCGGCACCTGCCAGAGTCTTCTAGCAGGTCCACGCCAATGAATAACAACTGGGCTGTGGCCGACCTTTCTCCATGCTTCGGCTGTCACTCCGGCTCAGTTGAGCCGAAGCATATGCCTCTATAGTGAACAGCCCGTACAGCAGCCCTTCGGTTCGACTGAACGAAAGTGCTTGGACGGCCGAAGTGAGCCGCTGGATCCTTCGGCTCATTTGTGAATAACCCCCTTAGTTAACACAGAGCACTGAAGGTGTTTGATTGCTTCACACTACCACCGGAAAGAGCTGCAGCAACTAGTTGACTTGCTGAACTACTGTTCAGTTCTGTACTGTTATGTCTGACATAAATGAAACAATATCTCAAGGTTTCACATTTGATCCGATACCTAGCGAAGCACTGAAGCTGACAAAATTGGCCATTGTTTCCTGAAAGTTGTAGAGGCTGCTTCTACCACTGTTACTGGCACTAGTACTAGAACTTCTATCTTTGCAGTTCTGCCCTAGGTTGCAGAGGTAGTGATGTGATGATGAATCAGGGCACGGGGAAAAGTAGGATCGTCAAACACAGTGAAGTGAATTATCAAACCTGTAGCAGACAAAATCTGGAGCAATTGAACAAACTGAAGAGAGAAGCTAATTGGTTGCCATGGGCAACTGCTACGGATTCTGTCTGCTCCAGTTTTGATAAATTCCCCTCAATATGGGTAGCCATCTCCTAACTACAATTTGCCATGAGGTAGCTACAGAGAATAGTTTCAAATTATCTTAGTATACCTGACTCTTCAAAAATGTTTAAAAATTCCCCCATTTTAGTCATATAATTTTCCCATAATATCTATGTTCTCCAACCCCATCTCTAATATTTACTGTCATCAACAAATATGGACTTTTTGATAGTGCTTTAGACAGATCTGAGTAGTTTTTTAAAGAAAGGTATAACATGGTATATAATGGTTCAGCAGCAGTACAAGTTCAGAAAAAAAATAACAGTTTCCTAAAATAGTATTAAACTCTCAAGCCTTTTTTCAAAAATGAATCCAGATCAAACAAATATACATTGCCCAGTAAAGCACTGCTTTACGTTTTTGCCTAAATACTTACAATCATCAAGTTTCTGAGTAGCTGCTTGCAAGTCTCTCAGCTCAGTTTCCCTGAACTTCCTGTCCACTAAAAGATCATAAGGGACAGAGCAGACTCCAGCAACTGTTCATCTAGCTTGGAGGAGGGAGGAGAGGGAGCCAAAGGGAGAGGAGTAGCTTGAGTTGCTGTGTCTGTGTATTTGTGGAGATACACACAGCTTACTAGCACACACAAGGGTGACTGCACAGCACTTCTTTTGAGAAAGGAGACACTCTAAAACAGGAAGTCAGAACCACTGCTCCGTGGACCAGTTGATTCTGCAGGAAACTAAAACTTTTAAACATCAAGAAGCAGTATTCATTGCAAGTGATTTCATCAGCATTTGAAATACCTTAAAATCCCTTTGACTTTAATATCACTTTAAATATCACATATAAGACTGCTGAAGTTGTGAGACTCTACAATATCATGTACTGTAGAGTGAACAGAATACCCCTTGTGAGCTTCTATTACCACAAAAGAAGTGCTACTGTTATCAGGTGTGTAAGTAATGGCAAATAGAGATGGTCTGCCTTACTGGTTTTTACTTTGCTACAGGTACCTCAATAGTGGTTACCTCTGACTATGGAAAATCTGCAGATAAATTGTAAGGTGTGTGGGCACCTTAAGGCTTGTGCGTTAGAAAGAGTTAATGTCCACCAGGTGCACAGAAGGATACATTTGCTGCAGCGTTGCAATCACATGACCGCTTGGAAACAGGTATTTTTAATGAGATTTATTACAAACAGTACACAACAAATTTAAGCGCAGTTATATTTAACCCTTTCACTGCCATGTGATCGCAACGCTCCACCAAGCAGTGAAGTCATCCCACCGGCATCCATACCTCTAAAGGTGCCCATACACCTTACAATTATTTGCAGATTTTCTGTGGTCAGATGAAAAAAGTGCAACAGATTGGCCCAGGTGGAGATTCCTCCATCCACACAGTTAAGTGTAGATGGAGGAATCTGTTGCACCTTTTCCATCTGACCATAGAAAATCTGCAGATAATTGTAAGGTGTATGGCCAACTTTAGGCTTGTGCGTTAGAAAGAGTTAATGTCCACCAGGTGCACAGAAGGACACATTTGCTGCAGTGTTGCAATCACATGACCACTTGGAAACAGATATTTGTAATTAGATTTATTACAAACAGTACACAACAAATATAAGCGCAGTTATATTTAACCCTTTCACTGCCAGGCCCTGCGTTCCACTTTTGACCTGAGCTGCCCAGACCATTTTTGCAATTTCTTACTCTTTTTTTTTTAATTTTCAACTGCAGCTTGTAAAAGACCCCCCAACCCATACAGTTTCTAAAAACAGAGGACTGGCAGAATTAAAAAGGTGATGCTAGTAATTTTGTAGGCCCCACGACACTTACACAAATGTTAATCACATCAATATTTTTAATAAAAATACACTAAAATCATTATCACCACACAAAAAAAACCATAATGTACACGATTCCTATTAAATTCTACAAGATCAAACTTTGTAGAGTTAATAAATAACAAATGTGTGTAAATTTTAGATTGCACCTTTTTGCGGAATGGTAAAAAAAGGAACACAAAACTGTAAAAAAGCCATATGTACTAAAAATCTGTGTTGTGGTAACCTCTGATCTGTAGTGTAAGCCCTCACGGGCTGGGCCCTCCTTACTATCTTGTCTTGAATTGTATTGTGATTGTAATGCCTTCCTTAAATTTTAAAGTGCTGCGCAAAATGTTGGCGCTATATAAATCCTGTATAAACACATGGATTTAACTATGAGAAAATATATAGGCAAACACACTATGTAAAACTTCTATCTATACTAACTTCTACAACATATTCTATGCCCCATTGGGGCGGCACATAATGTCTTCCTTATATTGTAAAGCGCTGCACAAACTGTTGGCTCTATATAAATCATGTATAATAATAATAGTGCCATTTGTGCACTGTTGATGTTTGTTGTAATACAATGATGCAGACATACATTAAATCACTTTGCCATGAGCTGTCACGTAGTTGAATTTTTTTTTTTCAGTAAAAAAAAATAATAATCAGGCACTGTGATATATTCTAACAATGTACCACAGCACATGTGCATAAGGTACACCACAATATGGTGCACACCGTTGTTATGTGTGTGTGCATGTATTTGTTTTTGATTTTACTGCTGGGGGCTTCTGAAAAATATTAGGGGTTTAAACATACCCCTGATATTTCCCTTTTGAAATAGAAAAAGAGATTGAGAACACAGAGTCCTCTATCTCTTTTTCTACAACCCCAGCAATGAATGAACAGGAAGCACTCAGTACACAGGCTTCCTGTTAATTCACAAACTGAGAAGGCATATTACTCTCCCCAGTGATGAATATACAGGAAGCCTGTGTACTGAGAAGCTCCTGTCCATTCATAAACTGAGGAGATAGTAACTGTGTACTATGTACCCAATCATGAATGAACAGGGAGTGATGTGTAGCACTTCCTGTTCATTCATAACAGCGGACATAGTTACTATCTCCTCAGTTATTTACAAACACCAGAATTATTAGTACTGCTCACCCAGTGTTTGTTCAGTACATGGAAGGATTAGCAAATATTACACATATTTGCTGATCCTCCACTCAGCATCCTGAATCCCTGGCCCCGCACAGCTCCACTCTCCATTCTGACAGCTGCTGTCTCCTCCCTGCTCATCATCCTTACTGTCCGTGCTCTCTCCTACCGGCTTGGCGCTGGCTGCGATGGTCTGTGTCCCCTCCGATCCCTGCTGCCTCTCCTGATACAGGTGGGGGAGAGCACCAGGGCTTGGAGGGGACACTGATCGCAGCATGCAGCTGGTTCCCAGCAGGGAGGAGATAGCAGGCAGTAGCAGCAAAAAGGGGCAGCTCCACTGCACTTGCACCTGAGCCTGGGCCTCCCTGCTGACCCAATGGAGCCCAGGTCCTGTTCGGAAGGGCTGACTGTACCCCCTATCGGTGGCCCTGGGGTAACATAGAAAACAGTTCCTGGTCTGTCAAATGTCTTCACACACTGGGTCTGATTTACTCCGAGCAAATAGGCATCACTCTTTTGTTAGTGACTTACATTGTACAGCATTTATGTTAGTTAGGGAGTAATGCCTTACCAATCCAGCCAGCATCGAAGCCACCTGTGCAAATGAGACAGTATTTTTACTGCATTTTTTGGCAATCCTGACACAATTGCATGTGTGACATCTGTATTAATTCCTAAACACCCACAAAACGTTATATATATTTGCAATTTATAAAAAAGATGTTCCCCACCCCCTATCCCTCCACAGTCCCCCAGACTTCTGTCAGAGCCAAGGTTATCAAGTTTTTGGTATAGGTCAAAACTCAAAAAGCTAAAATTCAAGCATGAGTTAAAGGAGGAGGCGTAAGGTTTATGTAAAGGTAAACTTTTTTCATTTTAGATAAAGGAGGGAGGGCTCAGAACCTCTGTTAGGTTTCTATTGTCGTCTGTATTCCCGCTGGGAAGAATCTCTTCACTATATAGCCTGGTGACCATCTTCACTAAGACAAAAAGTGAGGGCTAATACAAATATTCTAAGATTGACATTCTCTTTTTTAGAAACTTCCTATTATTTCCTGTTAAGTTTCCAGGACAGGAAGCAAAGGAAAATCTTCCTAGTGGGATAGAGACAGTAATAAATAACTTGAAACACTCTATGTAAAACAAGAAACGTTTTACGGTTTAATCAAATAATAAAAATAGTCCCCTTGTTTACTATGTCCATTACAGCAGGAAGGGAACATTAAAGGTGATAGAAATGTTGGAAGAGAGTAACAAAGGCCACTCACAAGAAAAAAAAGTCTGCATGAGAGCAGTGATGGAGAATATAGACAGAGAAAGAGAGACAGATGGAGACAGAAAATGAGAGACAAAGAAAAAAATAGAGATGTGCAAACTCAAAAATTCCTAGGCTCTGAGGTGGGCTGCAGGCACTGTGCGGGCTTGAGAGCAGTGATGAAGAACACAGACAGAGAAAGAGAGACAGATAGAGACAGAAAATTAGAAACAAAAAAAAAATAGAGATGTGCTAACTCAAAAATTCCTAGGCTCTCAGTTGGGCTGCAGGCACTGTGCGGGCTCTCAGGTGGGCTGCAAGCAATGTACGGGCACTGTGCAGGCTTTCACGTGGTCTGCAGGCTTTGTGCGGGCTGTGTGTGGGCTCTCTGGTGGACCCTCTCCTAAAAAAAACACTTCCTGCAAAAACAGTGGCAGACCTAAGGAACAAACTGGCCCTCCAACCCTCCCCCGGTTGTCTCTGCACCAGAGGAGCTTACACTCTAATGTCCCCCCACAGTCACACACTATTATGATACATTTATATAGCTCTGACATATACCACAGTGCTGTACAGGGAACACTGAGCCAGTCACATTAGTTTCTGTAGAGAGGAGCTTACACTCTAAGGCAGAATGGCACTGGCTATAGGGGTACTACAAATCCCAGCAATACATTATACAGCAATGCAATACAGTAAATTAATTGGAGTCTGGACTTAGGAATGCACTGGACTCTGGACTTAGGAGCGAACTGGACTCTGGACCCCCTGAGACCCTGCAGAGCCCACCATAGACCCCACACAAAGCTGAGACCAGCACACAGCCCACCTGAGAGTGACCCTGCAGAGCACACCATAGATCCTGCACAGCCCACCTGAGACTCTCTGTGGTGAGCTCTGCAGGGTCTCAGGTGGGCTGGTCAGGGTGCCTTTCCCTGCACCTCCACCCAGCTCCTCTTACCTGCCGCTGCTGGGGCCCGGCCTCCTGCGCCACCGGACCGGCACTGCTGGGGCCCGGCCTCCTCCACCTCTGTCACCTCTGCCATGTTGCCCCTGGTATGGCCATTACCCATGTAAGGGGCCCAGGCCCTTCACATGTGTGTCGGCCATACCCCCACCTGATGGTGGCCCTGAGAGCGGCGGAGGAAGCGTCAATTTTCTTGTGGGGGGCAATTGCTTTATTGCCCTTCCCCCTGGATCCACCACTGGATACACACTTCATTAATACTTTCAGCTTTGGACCAGAGTGGGGAGAGAGAGTTAAAAACACACACACTGCAGCTTAGGACCAGTAGACAAGGAGAGGGGAGAGAAGTAAAAAACAAACACACACATGCTGCAGCTCAGAACTGGGAGACAGAGGGGGGAGAAAAGTAACAATCCCTTACCTGTTCAGTCCACAGATGTGAGGTACTCCACAGAAGACCAATTTAATGGCTGTGTCAGATGGCAGGTACAGCCACAGTGCAGGATGAGAGGCTCAGGTATTCTACAGAGATGTATGAAAAAAGAGGAAAGGATATAAAGCTGGGGTTTTTTGGATCATCAAACTGACAACCTTCAGACCAAGCGTTCTTTAGAGTAAAATATATAGTTTCATTTGATTCAACATGATACGTTTTTAAAACAATAACAGACAGTGATTTCGTAAAAATGACAGCAAAATTTCCCAACATGCTCACTCCACAATGATGAAAACTCACAAACCAAATGACTAGTTTGATAAATCACATGATGAATAGGGTTGATAACCGAAACACAATTAACATTATATGATAAATAAATATAGGAGGAGCTTGATGTTGTCTCAACGTGACGTTTCGCGCTATGTGGCGCTTCTTCAGGAGAGGAAAAGGGAAGCTGTCTGTATAATTAAAAAGAATATACGTATGTATAATCAAATAACTCATAAGGGGCACCCTTCTCGGCCCTAATAAACGGTATACTAGACAGGTGGATATGTTACATACCATTGAAGTCTGTGTGCGTCCCTCAAGGTTCAGCCCGACTTGAAGTTCTTAAAACTTAGAAGACTCCTTGAAAGGAGATCAGCCATATTTTGGCATAAAAAATTCTTTGAGAGATACACTGCGGATGGAATAGTTCCTTGGGGACTACGCATCCAAATATTCCCCCAGATTAGACAGGTAGATGACAAACTAAAGGAAAAATGGGAAACCAATCTACAGGAATGTTCACTACGAATGGTTCAACTGTTGATTGATCATTACAACTCTGAACTTATAAGCTTAGAAGGAGAAATTAAATCTCTATTTGCAGCATCTTCAACAATGGGAAAAAATGTTTCCTCATTCACTAAACAGGATAAAGATCTTCGTGATCACATAGAAACCTTCAGTAAAGAGTTAGTTACCAACAAGGACAAAAAATTCCAAAGGGACAAACTTTCATACACGTTAGGTCAGGCCTACAATTGGGCCAAACAACCGAATCAACAACAAAGAGGTCACCGCCCCTCCCTACATTCAGATCGAGAAGGAGGCTTCGACTCCGACTCCTCATCATTTTCTTCATTCTCTCACCAGTCTAAAAGACAATATAGAAAAAACCCAGTACAGGGGCCACGTAGAAATCCAAGGAGGAGAGGGTCAAACCCAAGTGAAGGAACTCAAAAACGCAAGGAACTCTCACCCACCCAATATGGCTTACAACCAGGGAAAACACATAGAAGTCTTGAAGACATTTATGGAACATTTGAAAGCTCTGCGCCCATACAAAGGATGGAACCGCCCCCACCGACACCCAGGGCTTCAACCCATGCTTCAACCCTTCCACGCTCATATGCGCAAGGCAATGATAATACCCTTAATACAACACGCTATGATGATGCACAAGGCCCTAGGGACCACAACCCTCCCCCACTTAGTACCAGTCTTACGGGAACTGGTCCGGCTCATTTTTTAGGGGGGACAATGGAGACCAGGAAGATGGGCAACCTGGACTCCTTTGTAACCAGAACTAACTGGAAATAATCAATCTCTCTGGCCATGTCCTAAATGAAGCCCAGATCAAGGTACTTCAACTTGGTCTGAGCTTTTGCCCAACGGATAACTTCAAACACTTTGAAATGGTCAAAGACCTACATATGTTTGCACGGAATCTGTTATTTAAGGTCATGTATGACCGTAACACCATCAGTGCTAACCAACTAAGAATTGAGCAATCGAGGTGGGAGGGGTACACCATGCAGGACTTTAGAGCTCTAAGAGACCTCATGCAGTTACTTGAAGAGGGAACCATACCCGATACTACACAGGAAAAGGTTATTCAGACTGGGGTAACAGCAGGGGCTAAATCCATTGTCTTCAAAAAGAAATCAACAAAATTTCCTGTTATTCAATCCAATCCATCTATATGGGCCTTCCTTCAGGAGGAAGTTGAGGCTCTATCTAATCACGGTTCAACTACAAATCTATCTGAACCACTAAGGGAGGCCTTACTTAGCCTATCCACCATGGAGGACATCATAATTAAACCGTCAGATAAAGGGGGCAATATAGTGGTATTGAACAAAACTCAATATGAGGCGATGTGTCTCAAAATTCTTTCTAATTCAGAATGGTACCTCCGAATTAATGGACAGACAGTCAAGTCGTTCCATACGAAATATAAAACAATAATTTACCAGGCATTCTCCAATGATTTAATTAACAAACAGATCTATGAATACTTGGATGTTAAGTACCTAAAACTAGCTTTATATAAAACTAACGTGTGGAAAATGCTTCTCCCTCCTATGCCCCTGAACCAGGCACCTGGACAGGACAGAATTGCCTCTTCTGTTCCTCTCCACTAATCAATCAAATGATGGGTCCAATACTATGCTCTCTGTTCTTGTTCTGTCCCTCAATCATGACTCAAATATACTGCATGCACAAATCTAGAAATTAAATAAAAATAAAAATGAAATTCAAGAATAAAATTTAAGAATTAAAATAAGGTAATGAAATTAAATCATTAAACTTCAATTTACGCATTTTCTGTTGTGCTTTGTCTTGTCTCACGTTGGTCCCCACCCTGTCTGTAGAGGGGTTCCAAGTGTAGTGATGTCGACATACTTGGGGTGTCCGAAAAGTGCGTGGTAAATAACCCTGTATAATTGTATACAAATTGGCTTATTCTTGTAGAATTATATATAATTCTAGTCTTTTCTGTGATTACTTCTTTGTTTATATCTAAAGACCTCTTATCATTAATACAAATCATAAACTTTATAGATGGGGAGATGCTAGGCACTCCAAACGGTGGAGCCCCCCCCCCCCCCCCCCTTCCTTTCTCTACCCAGGATGGACTCCGCCGTTTGTATATTGGACCTGTACCCCTAGTACTTATTGTCTGTATGCCTCCCCGGTCCCCGACATCCCAGCTATTTCTTTCCCCCACCTTTTTTCATTTACCTTGTTCTTTCCCCCCACTTCTGTGTTTTTTGTTCTTTCCCCCATCACTATTTTCTTCCCCCTCTTTTCCCTCCTCTTGCTTGGGCGATACGGGATGGGGCCCTCGATTACAGACTTTGGACTACAGAGAGCAGAGTGTCAGGCAGGTACAGCCACGCTGGCTCCAAAGTTGCACGCAGCGGCACAGGCACAGCATAGGAAACCTAGGGGCGGGGCTGAGCTTATAGGGGTCAAAGCTCGGAGCCCAATACCGCGGCAGCGGCCACTCACTGCTATTATTTTTCCACCCTCAGGCGGCCGCTTGAGCTGCCTTACAGATAGCGCCGGGCCTGCATACGCAGTGTTTATTTAGCTGCCATGGAAAAGTTTTATCTGGTGCTTGGGCACACTGGACAGTATCCAGTTATAGTATTTAATTTACAAACTATCACAGTCCTGATACATGTTCTCCCTTACTAAGCCCTGATGTCAGAGTCGGTGATCGCTATGTTGATTAGGGCTCACATACAGTATCTACATCCCCCCAGATATACCATCATACATGAAGTGCTTATATCTCATGGTGTGAATCCCTTGGGTTTCATCCCAGTTCCATCTCAGTAGCACAGATGTTTTCCTTTCTTCAAAAGGGAGAGGACCAGATGCTAACTTTGAGTACTATCAAGGGTCAAGTGTTGGCCCAAGCAGTCCCTAGTTTGCACCTTCATCCAAGGTGTTATCCATGTGACTCCTCTAGTTAAACCTCCAATGTACCTGTGGGATTTGAACTTTTTACTGTTTTGCAGAAACCACTCTTTAAGAATTTTCAGGAACTGCCTGTGACGGCAACGCCTGTACCCCGACGCCATCAGAGCTACCGTGTTTCCCCGCAAATAAGACACCGTCTTATTTATTTTTTTGGCTCAAAAAAACACACTAGGTCTTATTTTCGGGGTAGGTCTTATTTTTTTATTTATTTTTTTAATGTTCAACAATCAACACTTATTCATGTAGAAAAGTCTACATGTATCATGTACAAAAATATGGTAATCAGGGGTGCCGTACCTTTCCAAGAGCAATTTGCTAACCAATTGCTTGCCAGAATGAGCGAAGAGCACTTTAATTATCGATTCCTCACAGGCACAGTGCATTTGGTACCAATCCGCCTGTGACAGGAGCTAACGCTATAGAGGAGTAATCGGCTTATGCGGCTCTGCTCCCTCCGGTGCCGCCTAGCTTCCTCTAGTGCCGGCTTTGTTGGCACCGCTCATTCTCTCCTGCCTCTCCTACGGCTCTTCAAGTTCCCCCTTATGCCACCACAGGCCCCGGGAATGCTCACAACTAGGTCTTATTTTCGGGGTAGGTCTTATATTTTAGCAATTCCCCAAAAATAGTACTAGGTCTTATTTTCGGGGTAGGTCTTATTTTCGGGGGAAACAGGGTATCTACATGTGCACTTGAACTATCTAGCCGAATTTGTTATAGCAGAAACATTACCCTAAACATCAGACAGAATCAATGTTAAGGTAAAACAGGAACTCCTTTATTGAACAAACAGCATACATTTTATAGCCCACAGAGCCCACCACCCCCAGGTAAGATTACAGTATTTTAATAAAATTTACATTTCTGAAAATGAGTCCAAACCAACTTAAGGGAACAAAAGGCTAACGAGAAAGGGAATAGCAAGGTAATCACATCAGCAGGTTTTTTCAGGGAGGAAAATGTACTTAGCTCTGAAGGGAGCCTATTGTGTGTGGGAATTAGTTCAGACCTAGTGACTTGACACATAAAGTGTCCGCCTGAGAGTTCCATAAGATTGGTAATAAGTCCTGCTGGTCCACGATCCAGACGGTGGGCATAGAGCTAAATATGCCGTACGGGAGTTCCATGGAGGCATTCAGATATTAGGTCTAGGAAAAGATACAGTACTAGCCCCACTGGCAATTTAAAACCTTAATCTAGGCCAGGATACATAGTTGGTGGGGAGGAGGCTGGCATTCAGTCCCCTCTAAGTGCCCAGGGCACGGAGGCTTCTGTGACACTGCCATTACTGAATCTTTCACAAAAAGTGGTCAGCACCTGAAGTTGGAAGGATTCAGAATTGGCCTTGTCTTGCAAACCCTCATTCTTGGTTTCACATAAGGTCAAGGTGGTTCTTTGTCCAAAGCGTTTTTTTGTTGTGTTTGCCTTTCATCTTAATGAGGAGATCATTCTCCCATCGCTCTGACCCTGTACACCATAAAAAAGTAGCATTTAATTGCTTATATGTAGTTAGGGCTGTGCGGGTTTATCTTTCCAGTGTGGCTTCAGTTCATAAGACAGATTCTCTTATGATTAGTCACAGAGAGTCTGTGTAAGGATCAGGCAGCCTCCTCGGCTACTATCTCAAAATGGATTAGGCAGACTATTGTGCAGGCTTATGCCATCAAACAACAGGCACCTTCATTTCCCTATATGGCTCATTCCATTAGTGTGGCTAGCGCATCTTGGGCTTTTTGCCATCAGGTTTGTAAAGAGGCCACATGGTTGTCAGCTCACAGCTTCAAACAATTTTACAAGATTGAAGCTGTTACATCATTATTATTATTATAATTATTATTATACAGGATTTATATAGCTCCAACAGTTTGTGCAGCGCTTTACAAAACTGAGGGAGACATTACAATTAACAATGCAATTTCAGTACAGGAGGTAGGAGGGCTTTGTCCATGAGAGCTTACAATCTAGTAGGAGGGGCGAGTGATACAAGAAGTAAGCTGTTTAGGATGATTTAGTGGAAGAACTGAAAGTACTGTTATATTAAGGTGGAATAGGGCTCCCTAAAGAGATGAGTTTTCAAGGATCGCCTACAGGTGGACAGAGTAGGAGATAGGCGGACAGATTGTGGTAGGAAGTTCCAGAGAATGGGAGGCACTCTTAAAAAAATTGAAGGCGAGCATGTAAGGAGATGACAAGGGAGCTAGAGAGCAGGTGGTCTTGGGAGGAGCAAAGGGGGCGGTTTGGGTGATATTTTAAGATGAGGTGGGTGATGTAGGTTGGAGCGGAGTTGTAGACGGCTTTGTAGGTTATTGTTAGTATTTTTAATTTTATACATTGGGCAAGTGGAAGCCAGTGGAGCCATAGCCTGCTTAGCAGTAGGCTAACAAGGAGGGAGTTGCAGTAGTCAAGGCAAGATATTACAAGTGAGTGAATTAGAAGTTTTGTGTTATCATTTCTTAAGAAAGGACGAATTTTGAAAATGTTACAGAGGTTGAGTCGGCAAGATTTAGATAGTGATTGAATGTGGGGCTGAAAGGAGAACTCAGGATCAAGGATTACTCCGAGCACCCTGGCTTGATGGGAGGGGTTGATCGTAGTGCTGTTGATTGTGATGGAGAAGTCGGGGAAGGGAACACGGAGAGGAGGAAATATATAGAAGCTCAGTTTTAGACAGATTTAGTTTGAGGAAGGGGTGTGACATCCATGTAGATATGTCAGTGAGTAGGTTAGTGTCACATACCTTAGGGGAGTCTGAGTTGACGGGGGCGGCCTCTCTCACAGCTCCGGTCCCGGAGAACCTGGATTGGTTACAGGGGCGCCGGGGCACAGAGGGGCAAGGGTGCCAGAGGCTGGTTAGCCTGTTGCGTCTGCGAGATGATATAAAGTGCGTAGATCCGGGCAGGAAGCAGGATGTGGATGCACCAAAGAGGATCAAGAAGGCTCTAGATCAGATGAGCTGAGGAAGCTGGAAGCAGAACACACAAGGCAGAAGGATCGTCAAGCAGGCCGAGGTCATCAACGAGCTAGCAACGTAGTACAAGGGGTGAGGCAGAATCAAGGTCAAAAACAAGCCGGGGTCTTCAGGGAGCAAGCAACAACAGAGGGTAGTCAAAGCCAGGTCAGTAACGGGTAATCAGGATACAGAAAATACAGGAACACCGAACACAGAAAGCTGACAATCTGACAGTATAGGAGGATAGCTGAACACAGCCTTAATAGCCCAGTTGGCGCCAATTGTTCAAATGACACGTTGGCGTGTGCCTGTGTGCACAAACACGCGCATGACGCACACGTACGTGAGCATATCCACGCAAAGCAAAACAAACGACAAACGCACTCAACAATTTGTGACATCCATGTAGATGACTGTGATGGAAAAGTCAGGGAAGGGAACACTGAAAGGAGGAAATATTAGATGCTCAGTTTTGGACAGATTTAGTTTGAGGAAGGGGTGTGACATCCATGTAGATATGTCAGTGAGTAGGTTAGTGTCACATAATAGTGATATGTGAGGAGATAGAAGAGAGATATATTTGGGTGTCGTCAGCATAGAGATGGTAATGGAAACCATGGGAGATTATCAACTGGCCCAAGGAGGAGGTGAAGATGGAAAATAGAAGGGGCCCAAGGACAGAGCCTTGGGGGGACCCCCACTGATAGAGGAAGAATAGAAGAGGAAGTATAGGTGACACTGAAGGTGCACTGGGATAGGTAGGAGGTGAACCATGAGAAAACAGAGTCTTGAAAGCCAAGGGATTAGAGCTTATTGAGGAGGAGTGGGTGGTCAACTGTATCAAAAGCAGCACAAAGGTCCAGGAGTATGAGTACAGAGTACAGGCCTTTGGTTTTAACAGTTAGTAAATCATTAGTTAGTTTTAGAACAGTGGTTTCTGTGGAGTGTTGTGGATGAAAGTCAGATTAAAGGGGTCAAGGAGGTTGTTAGCAGTAAGGTGGGGGGGGGGCTCAGGCGGTTGTAAACCAGGCTTTTAAGAAGTTTGTAGGTAAATGGGAGCAAGGAGATGGGTCTCAAATTGTTCAGACTGGTGGGCCCCATTGTTTTGAATTGCAGCTGTGTAGTTTTCCATGCCTGAGAGGGAGTTTTATTGTTATTCTCTTTTTTCCTACCCCTCTGTAGACACTGCTTTCGGATGTCCCAATGTTCAAAATCTAAAGATCGCCAATGTGTTCTTCCAGAAACAGAAGAGAAATAGGATTTTTTGTACTCATCATAAAGTAATTTTCTCTGCATTCATTAAAGGACACAGCACCCATGCTTCTGGTTGTTCTGTAGATATACAGATATAATCATTAGCAGGGGTTCCCTGAGACCTGAAAGTTATTTCAAGAGTTCTTCCTTGAAAAAAAAAAAGTTTAAGACTGTTCTAAGGTTAGCCTTTAACACTAAACCTCCCCACTTTCCCTAACATATAACTAACCCCCTAAAGCCTAACCCTAATGCTAAAAGAGTCTAGAACAGCCTGTCCCCTGTCGGCAGCTGCAGATTCGGACCATTGCTCTCTGTGGGGAAGCAGTGATCCCTTTGTCTGAGGTCTCTTTGAGGTTTGGTACACCCTACTGAGCCAGACCTATAGCTCTGCAATCAGCAAAGCTCATGCTCCCTGCTGATTAGAGAGCTAAAAGGTCTGACTCAGCAGGGGGCATGTCGGGCTTCAGCAGGGAGATCACTGCTTCCCCTTAGAAAGCAAGAATCTTGCTCTGCAGAATGCTAGCAGGGCATAGGTTTTTCTACTTAGGCTAGAACTTCTTTAGAAAGAAATCTGACTGTAAGACATGAAACACCTGCAATGTATGTAGCTGATTTAAACTGGGATTTCGGCTGTGCTTTAACTATTAATAATTATATTATGATGCTTATTATTATTATACAGGATTTATATATTCTTAGATATTGTTCAACAGCTAAAATAATTATACTGTATATACAGTATAAAAAGCAGGAAGGTCACAACCATGTGTGTGTGTGTATGTGTGTGTGTGTGTGTGGCTAACACAGGACTACAATTAATAGTCTAAAATATTAATCACTTTCTCCATAACTATTCTAACAGTAATGGGGACCATCATCATAGTTTAATAAAATCTTGAAAACTAGATTAGATTTTGTAGTATTTAATTATTATTTATTATAAAATGAATTTATCTAATACAATCTACCAGCTATTGAACAACATATACATTTGTATAACACATTTTTTATTACCAGATATATAATGTACTTGCATAGTGACACATGTTAGGTCGAAATGGGTAGAGAAAAAATGTACTTGTCAATAACAGCCCCAGATAACAACAGACTGTCACCACACCTGTATTATCACTCTGATGCTTACCTCCTGTTTCTGTCTTTCCAGATTGTTTCCCTATTATCTTCTTATATTCCCCACTCTCTTTATACATCACTTACTGTATATTTCATCAAAGCAATGACAGCTTCTCTAAATGTGTATATTTCTGCTTGACTGTCTTACACAGTGCTCCTAGTTTTTTAAAAGACATTTCAGAAACAGAACTCCATGTGTAAAAGCTTTTTTAAAAATATTGAGAGGCTCTGGATCACATGGAAGCTGAATATGATTCTGCTTTACTGTGATTGGCTACCCTACTAACTCAACCACAAAGTGGGCGGATGTTTGAATCATTATTTTGGATGTAGCAAGTCCTATTTTTGAGCCTGGAAGCAGTAGATTGGAGGGACTTGAAGTGGGCTGTCAAAATAAAATCTGAACATTTTTGGGCAACTTTGGGTGTGTTAGGTGGGTTCTCATGAGTTCTTTTTTGGAAAAAAAAAGTTATAGACTTTGAAAAATTGATCCCACTGATCAAAAGCTAATACTTTAGAAAGATACCAGAAGTATCAATGTGACCCAAAGAAGATCTAGAATTTTTACGGATCAGCTCCTTCTTATATTTTAGTAAACAGAAACAACATATTTCTACCACCAAAAACTAGAATACCATCCACAGAGTGTCCTTGGTATACAACAATTGTATTCTCCCCTCATTGGTCCTGCAGCTTTGGATTGGAAAAATATAGGAATAATTATTTTCTTTTCAATTCTTTTGTCTCTCTTTCATTACTACCTTGTTGTTTATTGTTGGAGAGTGTAAGGTATAAATCGCTCCCGTGCATGTGAGTGAGCCTATGTTTTGTGTTGCTGGGAAACATGCTCTAGTGCGCAGACGTGCGCAACAGGAAGTTTGTCCAAAGACGCATACGTCAGTCACACAGTTAGTGATGCTGTCACTTTAATGAACTGGTCCATATCAACGAGCCTGCCCTAACGACCTTGCTGATGGTCTTCAGCTTGTACTCCCTTTGACCTGTTACTCTGTCAGATTGCCTGTTACTCACTTTGACCCAGATTGCCTTGACTCTTGCGTGCTGCCTGCCCCCTGACCTCGGCCTGATTACTGGACTCTGCCTTGCCTATTGATTTTGTACTACACTGCCCGTCTGGTTTGACCTCTGGCTTCGTCTGACGATCCTGAACTTCTACTGCACGGTGCCAGGACCATCCACTGGCAGTCACTTACGTGATAGAGAGACAAAATATATGGCACTTGTTTCCTAAAAACATGTGGTTGTCTACTGACTCCCAGTATGTTTGTTGTTGGGCAGGGCTTTCCCTAAAGTTTGAAACTTAATTCTAATCCATCACTTTACCTTAACACAAAACCTAATCCTAACACTTAACAAACCCTTAACCTTGAATCCATTTTAACCCCAAGCCCTTAGCACCCAACCCTAATCCTTCACCTTACTCTTCAAGTATATTTCCACTTTCACAGCCAATTTTGAATAACACCTATTTTATATTTGTTACATGTTCCCATTCACATAGCATAAGCTAAATAAAATATTTACAAAATGCTTCTTGCAGTTTAAACTGCTTTTACTTGGGTTTGGGTTTCTTTGCTTCTTAGGGGTTAACATTTCTACTTGCATCTCTTTTTTTAATGTTGAGAGGGGTTCGTGGGGAGGGGCTTCTCTATTGTATGGTAATGAAGTTAATGCGAGAAACACAATCCTTAAATTCCAGTCCAAAGTCTTTCTATAAGGACAGATGACTGTGAAGGTGCTGAGAAAAACCTGGAATTAGCCATCTTGCCTGCTGCAACAAAACATCTAAAAGGTAAGAAATATTTTTTAAATCATTTTTCAGTAGGCTGTGTGAAAAGACACACAGAACAAACATACAGAGTGGTTAGTTATTAGAAAGTAAATAAATAAAAGGGGAAATACACTTTAAACGTAACCCTTACACATAACCTAACCATTAACACTTAACCTGAACCCTAAACCTTAAGTCCAACTTTAACCCTAACCCCTTAATACCCAACCCTTAACCTAACCCCTTACATAGTACGTAACTGTAAATAACCCTGGAATGCCATCTCAGTGCCAACTTAAACCTACATGAAAACTCATGTCTCTGCAAGTAGAATCTGCATTTTTTTTCATCAGTTTTTATGCAGGTATGGTGTGAACGAGTCCTTAATGGGGCTATAATTTATTGGAAAAAATGTACCCACAGTGTTAGGACTCTTATACTGAAGTTAAGCACTACAGAAGCATTATCTGTCATCCTGTACTAAACTCACATTGCCTGAAGCTGTGTATGAGTGATCCATCTGTGCATTACACAGTCATCATTGCAATTCCTGTGAAGAGGAATTGTGCAGCAGTAAAGATTCATGCTGTCAAAAAGAGCACAAATGCCTAATTGTAACATGAATTCAATAAAAATAGCATTTTAAAGTCAATCAGACATCGCTTCTGCTGTTTCAGTGATATATATTTGGCCTTTACCATTCTATGTTCAAACATAACTTCCTATAGTAGTTCTAGACACTTAGAAATGTATGCATTAAATGTGTATAGTGTATGAATGGTAAAAATATACCCTATTAATCCTTATATTATCTGACATCTGAAGCATGAATTCAATCGAAGTAAAGCCTGTGTAGTCATATTTCAAGTGCTTATTAGACACCAACTTTGGGAGTTTGACAATTACATGGAATTATTTGGCTTCTATCACCTTATTCACAATGGAAAGGAAACTAACTAACTCTCGTTCATGAAAAAAAAACTTTTTGTACATGACAATACTGAGCAGACTTTCTCCATAATATCATTTCTGTTATAGATCCCATTCTTTTTGCAGTAGGCCAGGATTAACTACTCAATTTAAGACTAGAGCAGAGCACACGAAAGGCAATGGCGACACTGTCAATATTTAAAGAATGAAAATTCTAATTAGCAATGTTTTGCCCTCACACTAATTAGATATTAGCAAGAAAATGCATAGATTATGCTTATATTCTGCTTCAAACAACCTTAGGGCTTGGTGTAATTGCCTTTATACAATGTAGATTCATTTTATGTTGCAGCGTACTTTGTCAAATATAGTTTTCTGTCTTTTCAAAGCTGTTTTTAACAGAAGACAAATATTTTATTTCTAATTATAAAAACTACCAATATTTGTTGCATGGTGACATTGCTAGGGTATTTCCACAGATGTAATAGCCTAATATATAGCATTAAGATTGCTTTGAACAGAATTCCCAGATTTTAATTAG
Source organism: Nanorana parkeri (assembly GCF_000935625.1). Taxonomy (NCBI): domain Eukaryota; kingdom Metazoa; phylum Chordata; class Amphibia; order Anura; family Dicroglossidae; genus Nanorana; species Nanorana parkeri. Next base: position 81,425 of record NW_017308509.1, read on the forward strand.
CTTGTTTTCAAATGTAACTACACAAATTGATTTGTTTTTCCTAAGGGACATGTTAAAACCCACAGAATAAAGCAGTTACTCATTATTTTTCATTTTAATAGTAAACCATGAAACATGAAGCATTACTGTTCAGTGTTATGGGATGATCAAAAGCTGTTTTTACAGATCCCTTTTTACTCATGTTAATGACAGATTTCATTTTAATAAATGATAGAAGACATTGCCAGGGCAAGAAATATGATTTTTTGTTTTCCTGCAGTCAGGACTTTTTTAAGACACTAATGGGCCCAGGGCAAACATCTTATAAGTAGGTCCCCATCCCATCTTTTCATTCCTACAACACAAGAAAGCGTGATAATACCAAACACAGAGAAAGATGTTGATATGTAGACTAGGACTCTCAGTTTCTGCATAGGTTTATCTCTTTCTCTGCTATGGTATTTGCTAGGCAAGAGGTCAGTAAAAGTATTGGTTTATTTTATATAGTGGTCCAGAATTTTACCTGATTTTCAGGTAACACCGTTTACACTTACATGCAAGACATGACATCGCTCCACATTCTGAAATGAGGCAGTGTAATACTAGTATGTACAGGAGGGTAGGTTATTAAACATACATAAAGTGACTGACTATGAACACTAAAGTATTTACTGTACATATTTTGAACTGGTGGCAAAATCCCTCTAAAACAACCTCTGTAGCTATAGGCATTGTGGTTAAATTCTAGGGCTGGTAATGATTACAATTTTCGTGTTGGATTAATCGAATGTTTTTTAAATCGATTAATCGATTAATTCCGATTAATTATAACGCACATACAGATCCAACTACATTGGCCTATACACATGCAGCACAGCAGTGAGAATCATTACCCAGAGTATGGTAATGGGGCCCCACTCCACCCCAACGAGGGAACATTTAAATTACAAAATAAATCATTAAAAAGAAGCACAGGTACACCCTAAATTTAGTTTCAGATAAAGTAGATGCCTTCATCTACCTTCACTTAACCCCCCTGCCCCCACCACCCCCTGACAGATTCCCTTCGTTAGCCGTCACGGACTGTAACAATACCTCCCCAAATACTGCTGGATTGCAACTGCGGATATGGCAGCACAGCCCAGGTGGATTTAGAGAGTGGTTCAGGCTGGGGATACTGCTATTACCCTCTTTATAGGAGGTGAAGGGGCGCAGATTCCACAAACATCATATACCACTTTAATAATCTTAACCTCTGTGTTACCACCATACAGGGTTAAACATTAGTATCTGGTATTGCGGATACTATTTGCAGTGTATTAACCTCATACAATGCGTCTTTAAGGAAATAATAATTAAAGGTAGATCTAGTAAAGTTGGTGGCTGTAATTTCTGACAAATGGTTCACAATGCAGAATGAATGGTATTTAGTATAGTAGATGGCAATAAACAGTAACAAGTTCCAGCACTAGGTGGCAGTATACCCAAGTTCCTTAATCACTTCAATGCAGGAAGATCTGCTAGGTTACTTGCCTTTTTTGCAGACAGTACGAGTGTAGAGGAAGCCAGCCACAGGTATCCCGAGGAGCCTGGGAGAGTCCCTATTCACCATCCGAGGAAGAGGACCCACTCAGCGGTGGAAGTGCAGCATGGGGGAGAGAGCAATTGCTCCACGTTCAATCTCCTTGCTTGAACACCGAGCAATTGAATCTCCCTCGTTCTTAACGAGGGAGCCTGCTTCAGGTGGGCGGAGCTACGGACGGGGGCCGGAGAGCCAGTGACGACGTGGAGTGACGTCGCTGCTGGAGGAGGGGCTGAGCGTTGCAGGAGCGACGCCGCAGAGCAGATCCCTGACAGTGACATCGACGTCACCGGACACCTCCCCCCTTCCCTTCGTTAGCCGACAGAGCCACTTGGCGAAGGGGGAGCAGTCCGGTGACGTCGATGTCCGTGACGTCACCAGATCTCCGAGGAAGACCCGGAAGACCCGGAAGCCGGTGGAGAGGTGAGTACCGATCAAAATAATTTTGATCGATCAAAAAAATTTACGATTAATCGAGGGATTAATCGTTAATTTCCGCAGCCCTATTAAATTTATCTAATTAAAGTTCACAACAGAGGCACTCAAAGAGGAACTTTACCCATAACTTTAAAATAACAACAAACACATATTTAGGAATGTTTGGTAATGGCACTCTACAAATAGATAGATTATTCTAGATAATTGTAGGCTTTGTATTCTTTGCATACCTTATTTCTCTTTTCTTTCCCATTCTTTTGACAGTGACCAATTTAACTAAGGGCAAGTTACTAGCTCTCACTTTACTTCCTGGAACACAAAATGTCTTTCCCTGAGATCTCATGAGATTACAGATGAGATTTCTCAGCAATGCTCTGCTGATGTAACCTTCCCAGGATGCAAAGCTTTGGCACATTACATAATTTGTGCCAGAAGTGGACCAGGAAGTAAATGCAGTGGCATCACAAGGGGGATGCGGGGGGTGCTGCCCGCACCCGGGTGACACCATTGGAGGGGTGACACCAAAATGACTCAGTCATTTTGGTGTCACCCCCCTCTGAAAAGTCGGGCGCTCGGTCATGCACCGAACGCCCGACAGTATCAGGAGAGAGGAGGGGACCCGGCGGCATACCTTATCCCGCCGGGTGCCTATCCCGCGGCAGGTATTTAAATACAGTGACGTCTCGGCGGGGTGACACTCGGTTACCGCTCCGGGTGTCACCCAGCCTTCGGGACGCCCCTGAGTAAATGAACTCTATTTGTAAGTAAATGCAAAACAAGTTTGTTTAACTAATGAAAGCAAGATGATTTCATATCAGCATGCAGAGCTGTATGCTGATGTGAATTTTAGCGAAAGGAGGTAAAGATCCACTTTAAAGCTGAACTCCATGATAAGGAGATATTGTCTAAATACAAGAAGCATGTGTATTCTGACCTGAATCTTGGTGCACTTTGTGTATCTCTTCCAAATCTCTGCAATAGTCCAGCAACAGACTTTGTATCAGTGCAGGAGTTTCCTGTAAGAAAGACCAGTCACTGCTGTTGTCTCGTCTTTTGCAGGGAGACTAATCTTTTCCTTACCCCCTCCTGTATTTTTCTACATTTAGTGTGTACTGGGCGATTCGCGGTAAAATACGCCCCAAAGAAGCTCCTGTACTTCTTTGAGCGTAGGCCGTTTTGCAGCTCATTCCTACATGCTGTAAAACGCCCAGGTGGGAACCATGCCCATAGGCAATCATTGGTTTTCACATGTTGAGCGTTTTACAGAGCGTAGGAACGCACTGTAAAACGCCGAGGTGTGAACCAGGCCTGAGCCTGCTGGGTCCTTCCTACAGCTCTGCTCTTAACGCAGGCTATGTGCAGCACAGCAATGATGTTACCGCTACTTTTATAAGGTAATAATTGGGCTTAAAAATGCATTTGGTGCACACAAAGTGGATTTATATCCTTTGTGGCTATTGAGGAATATATTTTAATGAACATTTTTTTTTCTTAAGAGTCAGCAGGTATTTCTAGGCAGTTGGAGATTGACTGAAATCTGACTTAAAATGCTAATTTAAAACAAATAGCAGTTTTAGCTATCTGCTCTTTATTGCATTACACTATACTACGCACACCCGGGCCCATCCCATTCTTATAAAATCCAGCCACAGTCTGTAATCAGAGGAACCATAGGAATTGCCTTCTGCAACTAGAAATCATTTCTACCATTTTGTAAAACACTTCCTTCATTTTCTGTCATTTTTTAAAGCACTTTTTTCTCAGCTCATTCATCAGGCTCTACTCACACTAGGATTGCTCACAGGGGCTTGTGTACAGAGTGGATTGAACAACTAATATTTTACTTTTTCTGTAAGTAATACATAGTACATATTGTAATGGGATGGGTTTTAGCCAGGATAAAGCATATCTACAGCCAAAACTTTTTTTCCCATTTTGGATAGAGTATGGAATGGTTAAAACCCATGTCAGTTTTTTATCTTCATTCCCTGCCCTGTAGACACAACAGGAAATGAAAGGAAATCTCTCCAAAGTGGAACAAATCTCATCTTATACAATTGTCAATGGAACAGTTGCCTACATTGAAAGATTACCCTGCTATCTCTGTTCTGTTGGCAACTCACAATTTTAGATTTTCCTTTACTTGTAGTCCCAGTGACAATGACCACCAGGACTAGAGAGGATGAAACTCCACAGCAGGTACACAGAATGCAATAAAACCATAACAGGGGTTCGTACTTGCACTTTATACAAAACTTAAAAAAAAACTATTTTGCCTTTAGTTATACTTTATATATTTATTGAATTTGTTCAGGGCACAGTGTGCTACACGCATGCACAAATGGAGCCACAGCTACAAGGTGCATACCTCTGACAAATGTGAGCAGCTTGATCTCTTAGAAGCTCACATTCAAAATCTGGAGGAGTGAATTGCAACACTAAGGGCATTAGACAACCTTGAGTGGTGCCCTCTGCTCACTGAGCAGGCAGTTAATGGGGTAGAGGTGAATGGTAACATGGTTGGCCAGGATGATCAGGTAGGGAGCTGGTTTGCTGTAGTGAGAGACAGACTGAGATTTTAGGGACCATCAGAGAATGTTAGATCTGGGAGCCCACCTGGGCAACCCATCAAATGTTTCAAAACACAATTACAGTCTCGATCCAACATCATTGCATTTATTTCTGATGCCTAAATGCAAAAGTGTTATATTTTGAATTGTATTTAACAGAATCATGAGAATATATTAAGACACATTTTCCATCTGATTTCTACATTACTGTGCCCAGTGAACAAGATATATATAACAGTGAAGAAACAGATGATTAGGAAACTACATACGCAGTAATTGGTCAAGCAAGTGTCGCTAGGTATGATGAGCTTTCCAGCTCCTTTGTCCACTCCTCCCATACTCGCCTCCAGGACTTCTCTAGAGTCTTTCCCTTCCTCTGGAACTCCTTACCCCAACCTGTCCGTCTATCTCCCACCTTGACTGCCTTTAGGCGTTCCCTAAAGACTCATCTCTTCAGGGATGCCTATCCCACCTCAACCTAACCACTGAACCTTCACATTCTCACATAATTCATTCCCACAGCTACCATAGCTACCTCATGTATCATTTCCCCCTCCTCTTTTAGATCGTAAGCCCTCAGGGGCAGGGCCCTCCTTACCATCTTGTCTTGAATTGTATTGTAACTATAATGTCTTCCTTGTATTGTAAAGCGCTGCGCAAACTGTTGGCGCTATATAAATACTATCTAATAATAATAATAATAATGAGAATGATGACCAATGAAACAGAGCTGAAATCATTATCCAGTCCTCAAGATATTGACATTAGTTGTATAGACAGTAGCAATGCATAGAAAGTTAATGTCCTATTTCACTATTAATTAATTAATTTAGCTCCTGTATAAATTGGCCCTAGTATGTGTATGCATGTGCCATAGGAACCTTAGATTGTAAACTCATGGAGGGCAGGGACTGATGTGAATGTGAAGTATGTAATACGCTGCATACAATTTCAGTGCTTTGTAACTGCCTTTTGTAAATACAATAAATATACAAAATCCTATCTTCAAATGCACCAATGCTCACAGACACCAAGGTAAATCTGATTATCCTTGCAAGTTCTGTATATATTGAAAGGCTATATAGACTGAGTGGCCAGATTATTATGACCACCTGACGTTTGTAGGCTAATTAGCTATAATTAGCTATAATTTCGCGCTGAAGTTGCTAGAGGGCCTGGCCATTATAAATAGGGAAGCAGGTTGTTTACCACGACAGTAGGAGTGATTTTTTCTGAAGATATGGGTAAACAACGCGATTTAACAGCCTTTGAACGTGGGATGATTGTTGGCGCTCAGAGCAATGGAGCGAGTATCAGCAAAACATCAGAATTCGTTAAATGTTCAAGAGCAGCTGTTATTAAAATGTTTAAAGACAGAACTGTCAGCCGAAAATCTGGGTCTGAATGTGCGAATTGTGGCCGTCAGCGACTAGTCAATGTTAGGGCTGAACGGAGAGTGGCAAGACTGGTACAAGACAACAGAAGGGCAACAGTGCATCAAATTACTGCAGATCTTAATCAGGGATCCTCTCAAATGATCTCTGAACACACTGTTCACCGTACACTGCATTGTATGGGATATGGAAGCTGAAGGCCTGTTCGATTACCTTTGCTGTCTGCAGTTGGCCCAATAAAGTACTGATGGGATGGTCATAATAATCTGGCCACTCAGTGTATATATATATATATATATATATATATAAACCTACAAAAGGGAAACAGCAGAAAACAGTGCACTGGATAGTGCAGATAAAATCACTTTATTAAATGATAATGATAAAAGTGCACTTACAATGAAGTGACTTGATTAGGTCACTTCAAACAGTAGCTATAAACACTCTCATGAAATCACCAGCAAAAGGAGAGATGCAAACCGAGATGGATGTTCTGAAATGGGCACTGCCGGTACCAAAACATAGAGGAATACAAATACATCCCAACAGCCGCTGCAAAAAAGGGACTGAAATTGTAGCCTGGATGATTAAAGTACCCCTGCTGCACTGACATCTTATCAGATTGAAGAAGTGAGACACTGGGGTTTTTTTAAATAGGCTGTAAATGACTGTGGGGGGAAATTTACTAAAAGTAGAGCAGACATAATCTGCAGCAGCTGCCCATATTAACCAATCAGTTTCTATCTTGAACTTGTTCAGTTAAGCTTTGACAACAAAAGCTGGAAGCTGATTGGTTGTCATGCATAGCTGTCCCAGGTTCTGTCTGCCCCCAAGCTTAGTAAATTCTCATCTGTTGGTGACTGTAAATGGTGCCCCTAAATGCTCCAAAAAGCATTAGGGGACCAGGCAAGACTCAGAACGAGGCATGTAAAAAGACCTGGCCACTGGTGACTGGTGGCAGCTGTCAGAAGCTCAGCGCCTTTAAGTACTGCTAGCAATGATAGAGTCACAGAGGCAGAGAATCTGTCCTAATACCAGTGCCTGTTACAAGGAAGATTGAGCTACTGTAGAAATACTACATGGTATTTAAAGCTTTGCAAAGGTTAGTTGCTCTCCCCTGGGCTCCAGCGGTCTAAGCACCTCCCATATTTTCACATCTAATGCAGGTTCCGTAGACCATATTCTATAGTGGGGACGCTGAGGGACAGTTCACCAGCTGGAGCAGATGGGGAGAAGGGAAATGTGCTGATTAAGTAAGTAAATTTGCTTTACTTCAGCCCCTTGACAAAAAAGAGCAACTAACCCTTGCAGTGCAGGGGTAGCACAGCTGCAAGGGTACTTTTTTTGTTTGCCTGGAGATGGGCTTCAAAAACAAAATTAACATAGCAGAAAAAGTGATGAATCATTACAAGAGGCATGATTTTTAAAAATCGAGAAAAGGAGGTAAAAGATACACAATTATTAAAAGTGTGTCTGAGAAACGGTTCACACCGCAAAGTCTGCGTTCCAGAGTGTTCGGCCTCTGGAACGCACTGGAATGCAAGCCAGCCGCCTCCCTGCGTTCAGGGGTGGGAGGGAGTGTGGGGGTGCATTGAAGTCAATGGTACCGCCGCCACTCCCCCCCCCCCCCCCCCCCCCCCCCCCTGCGATCGGCCCTTCCAAAAAAAAATCCCTCCGCCCACAGTGTGATCGCCCGTTACCGAACACGTGGCACATTAGTGCCTGCGTTCCGGTTCAGTGCGATCTGCAAAACTATTTCCAGTGCGTTCGAGAGACCGAACGTTCTAGAACGCAGACTTTGTGCTGTGAACCGGCACTGTATGATAATATGAATGTAAATAACACTTTAAAAACATGTAAGAATCATCAAAAAATGCATTGAATTAAATACTAACATACTAAAATGATAAAATAATAAAATAAAAGGAGCTACAGTAAATACGTTCATTCAGGCAAGAAGTTTGAGCATATTTTAACCACAAGGTGTCACTAACTGACAATATTGCACAAACACGAAAGGGAAAACAGAGTAACTTTGAAGCTTGATGCTCTGTGTCTTTTTTTGCTGTAATAAATCTGTATTACCGAATCCAGCTGAAAATAATAAACCCTTCCATTACAAAGTCCTGGAACACTTATTTTGACTTGCATATCCTAATTGCAGCTACGAGTCCTTATGTACAGTTTCCCTGAACTTCTGGTCCTGGGCATGCACCCTCATTAGTTCCTTCACAGCCCCCTAATTTCCCTCTTGGGGACCACATGTCCCATAGTTAGTAGCACCATGTTTTAGAAAATGGCATGGGACACTGCAGTTCACTGTCTTGTTAGCAGTGTTTCTTTTATGCTTGCCAAATCTGCTTCTGAGGGTTTTCTGCTTCTCTCATACAAAATCCTATTCAACACATAAGACAGTTCTCTTATACTAGTAGTTTCACATCAGTGATAACTTCACTCTCAACTAAATCATTTCAACCAATCAATTAAATTGAGATTTAAAGGAAGACATTTTTTTTTAGAACTGGATAATTTTCTTTAAAACTAAGAAATTCAAACTTAAATTGAATAATATCAACTTCAGTTAACTGTGCTACAGTTTGCAAAGCTTCTGTTAAAATGTCACTTTGATTGAACTGAAACTATTTGGGGTATAAATATCATGTTTTGAGAATTTTTCATCCAGGCTGGTTGTCTGGTTGTCTCCTGATCAATGACTAGTGTAACAGAGTGCCTGTAAAACCTGCCATCATGGCAGAAAAAGTGATGTATGGAAGATATGTTTCTCCACGGATTCTTAGATATAGGATCTATGGTAAAGCCAGCAGAAGTCTGGAGGTAAAGAAAGATAGCTCTTTACACTGTGTTGGTAAATCCTCTTCTGGGGCTGGTTTTACTAGGAGTCTGATAGAGCTCTGGATGAGACAGACTCTGGATTCCGTGGACCATAATTTGGTAGTGACTGCTCCTCATTAGCATGCAGCTGGACCTAGAAGGGCAGTGTGTGTGAGCTGGAGGCACACGAGGGCCAAACCAGTGGAGAGTGTGTTTGTGCTGGAGTCATACAAGGGCCAAACCAGGAGGGTGTGTGTGTTGGAGGCACACAAGGCCCAAGCCAGTGGAGAGTTGTGGGTGTGCAGGTGGCACACAGGCAGGCTCTGATGCATGCTGGAAGCAGGTGTGGAACAGTTGAGGAAGGCTGGGAAAGTTCTAGAGTGTCGGTGACACCCAAGGGACCTGTTGGAGAGACTGAAAGAAAGTCAGTGACCCACAACCGGTGAGCAGTGTGAGTATTAAACAGAATTGTGATGACATGCTTGAAGCTGAGGAAATCTATTGAGTGATACTGAGCACTTTATTTGTGGAGAAATAAGGTAAAGTCCTGAGACTAATACATTGAGAGTGTATGGGACGGCCAGATGTCGGTGAGACAGAAATATGATGTTTTGGTGAAAGTCAAACGAACTGTTATATTTCGTTATGCTGAAGAAAAGCAAATTATTATGGGAAGTACATGGATTGTTGGTCTTTGAGTGAATAAAGACTGTCCTTTTATGTTAAAGTCGGCTTCAGGAGTGGTCACTTAGTGCTCACCATTGTGCTACATTTCCTAAACTACCACACTAGGTAGAAATCCTCATACTGAAACCGATCAAGCAGGCTTGAAAGGGGTTCATCCTGTGAAAATTCTTTAGTATTTCTTTTTTATCCTTGTGAAAAAAATGCTCCAAAAGGGTACTGTGTGGCTTTGAGACAAATTATTCTACAAGTGCAGTTATGTTTGAAAATGAATCTCTAAACAAAGTTTAGTTCAATGGCAAAGCGCCATTGGTCCAAGCTGTCCAATCAAAAAAAACACTGAGGACATCAATCTCGATGCCTCACTAGTGGTGAGCAAGTGAGGAACAGGGAGGCTCCTCCCTGTCTCCTCCCTTCTTCTTCCCTCCCTCCTTCACACTGGCTTGGTGGCCAGGTTGGGGGGTGGGACATCGGTGGGTGGGGGCGTGGCTTCAATGGACTGGGGCAGGGCATGTTGGGGGCAGGGCTGGGGGAATGCCTCACCCAGCATGGCCTGTACCGCACGTCACTGGGCTGAGAACTGTAACATTTTGTACTGTGTGCTAGCTGTACACCCAGCCTCCCTTTTGCTAGATATACATTGTGTTAGCTATCATCTTCTCCTCCAACTCAGTTATACAAACACGTGCAAAAAAAGGTGCAAAAAACATGCAGTTGAAAAAGTAGTGCAGGCTCTGAAGAAAACAGGTGCAAAACACGTGCAGTTGGAAAAGTAGTGCAAGCTGTGAAGAAAACAGTGGCAGATCTCAAAAGACAGATTTGCACATTAAAAAAAATGATCTAAGAGGCTAAAACTTTTATCAAGTGCTTTGATAAATCCCCCCCAAAGTGTATTGAATCCTTAGGATTATGTACATTTTGCTTTACTAGAGTGGCATTTTTGGGTATTCTCCAGTTTTTCTGGATCCCTTTAAAAACATAGTGGTATGTTAACTGGCACCTATTTATAATTAGCCTTGCAGTGGGTGTGTGATTGAATTTCTATAACCTTTCCTACATTAATAGATCTATTCCCTATAAAGCACAGATATTTATCATATACTGTACAAATATACTGCAAATTTAGGCCCTTTCTATAGATGTGCAATAGGATTAAGATCAGGGCTCAGAGGCCCTCTGAGCCCTGATCTTAATTGGCCCTCAGAGGCCCTATTGCACATCTATGGAAATTCTGAAGTGGCCCACTTCAGAATAGTACAATGTTTGCTCCAGATTTGTCTCACCTGTTCGAAAGACATTCTCCCAGAAACATAGTGGCTTGTCAATATTTTAGCAAATTCCAGTCTGTTTTTTCATGTTTTCCTTTCAGCATGGAGTCTTCCTGGGTTTTAATTTTTTAGCCCACTGTCGCTCAAAAAGGGATGGATGGTGCAAACAGAAGTGAAGTGTACCTTCACTTTGGAGTTCACCTTGTATCTCTTTATACGTTTTCCTTGGCTCTTTGTCTACCATTTACACTATCCATCTGCTCAGCCAGGGATTGATTTTCCTCTTGCGACCATACAGGGAGGTTGGCTACACTCCCATAGACCTTAAACTTCTTAATAATAATTGCAACTGCAGTCACAGGAACATCAAGCTGCTTGTTGTAGCCTTTACCTTTGACATGCTGGCCTATAATTTTCTTTCTGTTCTCCTTAAACTGGCCATACACGTAATATTTTCTGAATTTAACCTGCAGGCTGAACAAAGAAATTATTACAGATTTTTTTTTTTTTCGAAGCCCGTGGACGTGCATTAAAACAAACTTCCCCCTGTGAACAAAAAAAGTGCAACCGTGAAACCCCAGCACACAAAAACGTGCACAAGGGTGCAAGGTCCTTCAAAAGAAGGGACCTACTTTCCCGACCCCCCGGGGTGCAAGGCTCCTGACAGGGGTTGAGACTGTTGGCCCACCAACCCGAAGGCCGGTGGACCATTTCCGTCGGGGACCTGCCGAAACAGGTCCCACACAGTACTAGGCAGGGGGGATCTCCCGAAGAGAAACCCCCCTCCTGGGTGGGAGGAGACAGAGAACCCTGTAGGAGGCACAGAATCTCCTCCCAGCATCAGGAATAGGCCCCGAAGAAACCTGCACCTTCAGCATCTGTGGGTCAATGCTTTTAAAAAAAGCCAATCGTGCATCGTGCATTAAGTGCAATAAATAATAAAGTGCCAGTGCACCACGCTTATGACCGTGATCAAGGAATCTCCCACTTTTTTCTGAATACCCAAACAGAGTCAGCAGCTCAATGGCTGCCCGCTGTGTTCTTTTAAAGATTTTCCAACTGGCTTCTTTCGATCAAACGGCCGAAATTCAGCCAAAAGCTGACGAAATTCGCACAGTGTATGGCCACCTTTAGTCCTTTGCTTGCTCTGGTCCATGCAGAGCCGGCGCTAGCATACATGTAGCACAAGCGGTCGCTTGGGGCGCTGGTGGGGGAGGGCGGAAAAACACTGACTCCCATTCACAGGAGCAGCGGCATGGACAGGGCTTGAGCTTCAGTCTTCTATAGTCTGAGCCCCGCCCCCAGCTCCTTCTGCTGTGTGTTCTCTCCGGAGCCTGCTGGAAGCCTGCACTGTCCTCAAAGCTTGCACCAGCCAGTATATTAACATTTGAATGGACGGCAGGATTTGCATATCAATTAGCGGTGACCCATTCATATGTAAATATTGTGGCTCATCGATATGCAAATCACCCCCCTCCCCCCCGCTCACAGTACTCATGGACTTCATGGCTGGTCAGTGTGAATACTTTCGTTACATTGGCGGTCAGTATGAATACCTTTGTTACATTGGCGGTCAGTGTGAATACTTTCGTTACATTGGCAGTCAGTATGAATACTTTCGTTACATTGGCGGTCAGTGTGAATACTTTAGTTACATTGGTGGTCATTGTGCATACTTTCGTTACATGGCGGTCATTGTGAATACCTTTGTTACATTGGCGGTCAGTGTGAATACTTTCATTACATTGGCGGTCACTGTGAATACCTTTGTTACATTGGCGGTCAGTGTGAATACTTTCATTACATTGGCGGTCAGTGTGAATACTTTTGTTACATTGGCAGTCAGTGTGAATACCTTTGTTACATTGGTGTCAGTGTGAATACCTTTGTTACATTGGCATCAGTGTGAATACCTTTGTTACATTGGCGGTCAGTGTGAATACCTTTGTTACATAGGTGGTCAGTGTGAATACTTTCGTCACATTGGCGGTCAGTGTGAATACCATTGCTACATTGGTGGTCAGGGCTGTTAGTTATGTTATCTTTAGTAAAGATCTATGGGGGGTTTACTTGTATTGGGGTGCTCCATGGTAATAGACGTGTGGTGTCAATGCCTATGGCTTTACATATTGGGCTTCAGAAGATTATGGTCATTCTTTTCCCAAATTCTGGATATGTTTAGTGTGAGCTGAAACATCTTTCTGGAGTGGTACACTTTGGGGTGTCTTTGTATTGGGGTGATCCACGGTAAACTATTTGGGGTGGCATTGCTTGTGGCTTCGCATATACAGCACTAGTTGCTTCTGAGATAATTGGTTTGAACTGTCACATGGATATCACAGATAGTTTTGGAGTGCTGCTTTATGGGATGTCTTTACAGGGCTAGTGCTACCATAAGACTGACTGAGGGTGCCGGAGGGGGTGGGGCGGAAAAAAGCACCTTCGCCTGTGTAGGCAAAAATCCTTGCACTGGCCCTGGGTCCATGTTCAGTGTGGTGCACAGGATGATACCAACCAACAGAGGGACTACCTTTCTTCATTTGATTAGGCTAACTGGCGGATTAGTTAAAGGACATGTGATACTAATAGTAGAAAATAGCTAGTTTCAAATATCAATATAATCCAATTATTTGTAATCTTCAGGAGGAATGAAGCATTGCTTCAATGAGCTGTAAGGGTACCAACAAATGTGTCCACATCTGGCTGTTATATAAAGTTAAGTACATACACTTAAACTTACACATGTGCCTTTTTGCACAGATACATCTGTACAGTTCTGCATGTAAACTAATTAGAGCAATTACAAACAGATTTGTGTTTTTATGATGCAGTTTTTGTCAGTAAAAAAAAATTAGGGGGTTTAATGAAAATCTCATGTGACTCCACTGCAACAATTTTAGCATTTCCACTGACTAAAAGTGGTCACATTTCACTGGAAAGAAGCCATGCAATTTTAAAGTCAGGAACTGGAGAATCTTCATTTTGATGAATTTCAACAGACCTGCAGTCTAACGGTTTATGTTAGCAGACACATAATGTGGTCCAAGGCAAAAAGAGACTCACAGGGTTCCTTGTGAAATGAAAATTCTTGGCCTTCAGCCTTCAAAATAATGCAAACACCAAAGTACAATAAGCAGTAAACCAATAAGCTGTTGTTCTTAATTTAATCATACAGATTGCAGTATTCTGATTAATGGTGAAAACTAAATACAAGCTATGGGCTACTGACTAATACGTTATTATTCAAACTGTATTATAAGGTAAGTTTGTATTTTACAAATAGCACATTACTCTATCCAATTATTCATAAAATATTTCTTCCACACTGAAAGTCCTGTTCAAACTGCACTTAGTTATCTTATTTGAAAAATGATACTTAATAGGGCATCCTGGGTGTATTACGGAACCTCCTTTCCTTGGCTATAGTCTCTGCTGGAGTGCTATGCAAACACTTATACTCTTAGAGGATTATTCACTAAAGAGCAGAAGGATTAAGCCAAAGCTTCGGCTAATCCTTCGGATCACTTCGGCCGCTGGAGCCCTTCGTTTAAGCAAAATTGTTATTCACAATAGCCCCGGTCAGCAGCCGAAAAGCTCAGCCGAGCCAAATGCATATGCTTCAGCTCGGCTGAGCCCACAGCAGACTGTTGTCCCCGCAATAATGTTAACAAAGAGGAAAAAAATGCAGTACCCCTCCCGATCCATACCAGACCCTTTAGGTCTGGTAGGAAAGTTAGGGGGGAACTCCATCCCAAAAAAAGGGGGGAAAAACTTGAGGTCCCCCTAAAATTCCCAACGAGACCCTTAATATGAGCACAGGCCTGGCAGGGCAGGAAAGAGGGGGGCCAACGAGCACCCGCCTTACCTGCACCGTACCAGGCCACATACCCTCGGCATTGGGAGGGTGCATTTAAAGGGTCACCACCTGACAAACCACCTTGTCCCTATGCCAATGGGGACAAGGGCCTCTTCCAAGTCCTGACCCGTTGATTGTGTGGGTCTGTGGGGGGGGCTTATTTGCATCGGGTACCCCTTTAATTAAGGGGCACCCAGATGCGGCCCCTTTGTGAAAGAGTAAGGGGTACTTGTACCCCTACTCATTCACTAAAGGGTTAAAGTAAATAAACAGCCCACACTTTAAGAAAAAATCCTTTATTTGAAAAAAATTATATATATATGTTGTTGACAGTTCCTTTAATAAAAAAGAAAAATCCCCAAAATTGATCCACTGAGGTAAACCAAGGGTCAAACACGACATCCAGTGTCGGCCACATGACCGCCGACTCATCAAAATTTTAAAAAAAAGAAATCCGCCAACCTGTCCACACCCGACGAACTGCCACCGCAGAATGAACAATGTGACATATGCTGGCAAAATGTAAACAGATATAGGGAACTAGCGGCGACATCACCAATGGCTCCGCCTAGCTGTTGACATTTTGCCGGCATATGTCAAATCGCTATTGCAAAATGAAAACAAATGGGCTGAGTCAGCCTTCGGCAAATGAGTGAGTAGCCCCCGTAGTCAGGAGTGGGCAAACTCCAGCCCCCTAGCTGTTGTGGAACTACAAATCCCTCACAGCCACAAGCC
>NW_017308509.1:96806-117446 GCF_000935625.1 Nanorana parkeri
TAATTAGCCCTAATAAAAATCTATTTTAAGCCCCTGAAACATGTTTGGCATGTGATGCTCAATCTCTATGACTTGGACCTCATTGGTTCTGATACTCATTTGGGCGGCGGACAGAATCTGGGGAAGTTGCCCATGGCAACCAATCAGCATCTCTCTTCAGTTTGCTCAGGTAAGATTTGAAAATGAGACAGAGAAGCTGCAGTGCAAATCTGCTCCAGATTTAGTCTGGTACAGTTTTAATAAATTCCCCCCATTGCTTTAGAACATTAGTGACACACTCTTTTTAACATTTCCCCAAATATCTTTCAGACCAGCTACCTGAGAGATGAATGGTTTCTTCATCTTAAGGAAACACAAATCAAAGCTGCTTAAAGACTTCCCCCCATAACAGTTATCAAAGAACTACCATCACAAAGTGATTAAGGAGAAAACACTATACATACAAACTCATTAAAAAAAAAAAATTACTGGAAACACCGTTACTAGTAAGTCTGACTGTGGGTTTCCCCAATCATCTTCCAGCACAGCTACCTTAGATTGAAACAGAGAAATCTCTCAAAAACCTCATCTGTGAGGGAGTTACAATGACCCAGGAGAATCTTTGCCTCACTTTTTCTATGGTCAGACTTAAGTGCTCCTGCGACATATTAATGTTTGCGACCCACTGCACATGTTTTGCGACATTTCACATAATATTTCAACTGCACAGTATTTGTGTACAGCATTTGTTACAGAAAAAGACCTCCAAATAGACGCACATCATAGAAATGCGCCTGGGCACTTCTTAAACTAACACAAAAATTACTCATACCCTCAAGTCAGCTGGGCACCTCCAGCTATTCAGCTGTCATCCAGGAGGTTCCCAGCAAGCTTTTCACAGTTTAGAGACAATTTAGAGACAGGAAAATATATTTTTGAGACAATTCCCCTTATGAAGGCATTTAGGAATGAAACATAAACTAAGATAATAAATCTGTCACTATATGCACTAGAAATGAGGGATATGACAGTTTGAGAGATGCTGATGATGCAATAACATTGATAACTCCCCCGTATATTTAGCTGCAATACACATATAAGGGTCCCTCTATCAGAAAGCAGATTTTCTGAGTTGTCATGAGGTTCTAGAAGCAGAGTGGGTGTTGAATCAGGAGATCTTTGGAGATAGTACAAGGAAATGGCTTTGGCTAGAGATAAATCTCTTTGTCTGTAATTCTGATTGCATGACAGGAATTTTGTTTTTCACCACACAGGAGAGAGACACCATAGGCATAGACAGTCCATCCCTGCCTTTTTTGGAACCTGAGGTAACCAGGAGAAGGGGCCCAAGCTGTCAGCCAAGGCGGGCAGCAGAGCTGTCTGCTAGCAGAGTGGGAGGCAGCATGCGGCTGAGCTCACGGGGGGTGCGCAGTTGGTCCCCTATGCTACTGCCCCCTGCACTTGCCATCCCTCCCTCAGTGAGATGCCACCCGAGGCTACTGCCCCAGGTTGTCACATTATGGGGATGCCCCTGGGCATAGCGACCCTAGCACAGAATAAGCAGTTCAATGTAGTTGCCTATTAGCTATCAATCTATTACCTCAAGTTGGCTAAAAGCTCTTCAATTCAGGGTGAAAATCCAGGTTTCTGGATAGACAAAAGCCAATGTCAATGTTTCTGGATAGACATATGCCAGATGATCCATTGATGAAGTGGTTTTTGTACTTCCAAGAAACTTTTACAATAACCCAAGCAACACTGGGGAGCAGATTTTAAATACCTAGAGGTCACTAAGCAATTTAGGAAGTCATCTGTTTGTAGTGTTTAGTGGGCCTCTTAGAGGGCTGCAAGTCTCCAAGGGGTCGATTGCTCAGTGGATTAAACAAACTATTGTGCTAGCTTAATCAGAATGCAAAATTGCCTCTGTTGGGAACAATTGTAATGGAAGTGGTTAAGTATGATTATGACAAAATGCCTATCTCAATAGATCAATTGTAATATATATGTTATTTTGCTTTTTGCTCTCGTTTGCTTTTATTTACCTTGCTCAAAACCTTACTCAGAAATTGGTGCTTATGCACCCCCTCCCCCTCATATCCGAAGTATGCACTAGAAATAGGAACCAAGATGGCGCCTCCTCCTCAGGACAACACCCAAGACGAAAGATAGAAACATCCTGGCAGGAAGTTATGCATGAATGGATCTAACCAATGATAAGCTAGAATATATAAGCTAAAATGCTTTTTTGCAATGCTACGTTTAAATATACACGTTCAGCTGCCTACATAAAACTATGTAAAAGAGGAAGAATAAAACAGAAGTCTATACACTGACTCGTGTCAGCGTGAATTCTTTCTCTCTCTGAGTGTACACTCTATTGAATCAGCCCAGGCGGCAGATATAAGTACGGAACCTTTAATCCGGTCCAAATTTGTGATCAGGTCCAAAACACAATCAAAGCACATTTAACAAGATCATTGTTAGATCCTGAGTAGAGAGAGCAGGAGCCTCATGGGATCAAATATGTAGTCAAATAAGGACACCTTTGTGAGGTATTATAGGGTGGACGTGTTTTCCAAGCCTTTGTCAGAAAGGTCCTGCAAAAATTGGTCCTACTCTAAGGTATAGAACATTTCTCTGGTTTCCTCACAGGTAACTGTCCTGGAAGATGTAGGAGAAAACCTAAAGAGTCAGACTTACTAATAATGATTTTTGAGCTATCTTCCAGGACAGCATTTCTATTTCCAACCCATGTGTTTTAATTTTTAATAAAATGTTGTTTTTGTTAAAGCAGGGAATATTTAAACTCCTGACAGGTTTTGGTTTATTTTGCTATCTGTGTTCCATTGGGAAGATTTCCCTTTACTTGCTCCTGGCACAACAGGAAGTGATACGAAATCTTTGCAAAGTGATAGTTTTCCCTCTATTCTTTTTCTGGGAACAACTCAAAATTTAGGAGTTTCCCTTTTCCGTCCAGGTGTTCCTTTTTACCAAGATAAATAGTGAGGGTGGATCTCCTCAGCAGAGATACAGACATCAATAAAAGCCTAAAATAAGTTATAATCCTTCATCACCCTACCCAAAACCCCAAAAAGGTTTGGCTTTAGGTACACTTTAATGTAACATTTAAAGAGGAAGTACACCAATATCTTTACAATAACAACAAAGGCACCTTTAGAAATGTTTAGTGATGACAATGTACAAACAGATACTTCTAAATAATTGCAGGTTTTTTATTCTTTGTATACCTTGTTTTTCTTTTCTTCCCCAGTCTTCTCGCAGTGGTCATTTTTACTAAGGGCAGATTAATAAATCTCCCTTTACTTCCTGCAACTAGGACATGTGACCATGCACATCATCTGAGGGGAGGAAAATGCCTTTCCCTGAGATCTCATTAAGGGTTACAAATGAGATTTCACAGCAATGCACTACTGAACCATCCCAGGATCCAATGCTTAGGCACATTACATCATTTGCATCGTTTGTGTCAAAGTGGACCAGGAAGTGGATGAACTCTATTTGTAAGCATATGAAAAATGTGTTTGTTTAACTAATGAATGTAAGATGATTTTACATCAGCACGCAGAGCAGCATGCTTATGTGATTTTTAGTTAAAGTGGGTAAAGGTCCACTTTAACTTAAAGTAGAATTATACTCTCTACTTTGCTTTGCAGATATCTACTGCTAGCAAGCAGTAGATATATGCAAAAACATAAAAAGAAAAGTTACCAAAAAGGTAATTACTTACCTCTGTCACTCCTGCTCGCTCCCGTCTGAAGATGGGAACTTTCCGGAGCGGCAGAGCAGGATGATGGGGCGGGCGCATGCGTAGTAGAGATCTTCGGCGGGATGAAGAGGAGAGACACAGTGGAGGTGAATGCACGCACCGGGAGCATGCACAGACACCGCTGGACACAGAAGACACAGCAGTCTGCGCTGGATAAGAGACCGGCACCAGCACTGGAGGGATTGCTGAATACAAGTGGAAGGAAGAAGATGATCGGATCAAGAAGCATCATTTAAGGTAAGTCCTTAAAGCAGCATGGCGGGGGAAGGAAAAGAATCGTGACTTTAATGTCACTTTAAACCCGTCATGAAGAAAATATGGTACAAACTTCTGCTGACCTCCTTCTGATATCGCTTGTTACCTGGCTGCTATACTGGCCATTGACTTCAGAAGTCCTTTTCTGCATGCTTCTTCCAATTTTGTGACATGATGTATTGGAAAATGAGGGTCAGCTTGACAGCCAGGCAGCTAGCCTTTTCAGAAGGAAAGGTCAGCAATGTCAGACTCCATGCATCTCTCAGGACAGATTTCCATCAAAGGGTTATTAAACCCTCAATGGTTTTTGCATATATCTACCTCTAGCAAGCAGTAGATATATGCAAAAACATTTTTAAAAAACAAAAACCTTTTAAAACAGGTTTAAACTTACCTGTTTCTTCACCGTGCACTCCTGCCCGAACATCTGAAGAGTTTTGGGCGGCCACAAAGGATTTTGGGGGCGGGCGCATGCGCACTACAGATCTTCGGCCGGGAGACGAGGAGAGACACAACGAAAGTCTACGGAGTAGCGTGCACCTGCACAGACTCTGTGGGACATCAGAGAAGAGGAGGACAGAGGAGTCAGCGCTGGATCGGAGACCCGCACCAGCACTGGAGGGACATCTGAAAAGGACAGTAAAGAAGAAGAAGATCGAATAAAGAGGCATGATTTAAGGTAAGTCCGTACAGCAGGATTGGGAAGGGGAACAAAAATTTCGGACTTCAATGTCACTTTAACTCTACAATATTCCACTGGTTCAATTTCTGTTTCACTCAGTTATGTACTGTATGTGTCTTTCATTAATGAAATTATCACAGGAAAAATTTTATTAAAATATTATGGTGCATGATGTAGAGTTTAAAAAAGTATTACTGCATTATTAAGTAAAATGTATAGTTGACTTATTTAAATATATGAACATCGCTGAGCATACATGTGTGAAAAAACTGCATCTAAAAATTGAACTGTAGGACAATTCAGCAAAAATAAAATGAGAAGATATTTGCTGCCATCTGCTGGTAATATTGTGTATTTACACTAACAAGCTGAAAGTACTGAACGATTATTCAAAAAGGTGAAATTGATTGCTTCCCAATCTTTTTTATTTGTCTAAACACAGAGGGGGGATTTATCACAGCAATTGCAACTGTTTTAGCCTCTTAGATCATATGTTTTTAATGTGCAAATCTGTTTAGCAGCTTCTTTCAACATGTGTGCCCGTTTTGACCAGAGCTTGCACTATTTTGCCGATTGCGGCTGTTTTGCGTCTGTTCAGCGAAAGTTCATAACTGTTTATATCTGCACTTGTCCTGCAGCTCTCTGAAACTGGAGCATCACCTAACAAAACAATCGCTACTTAAGAAGTCCCCATGACCACTTCTTCAAGAAGCAACAGTTAAGCTTTTTGCCTGGAGTTACGAGTCTTCTTTCCTGGAGTTTATTTAATCTAATTTATGAACAACATTACACAAGCAACATAAATCTGGCGTAAATATATCCCATGCGACCATATGCGAGTTCAAACATTCGCATTTGCTATGATAAATTCCCCCCAGAGTATTTTTCGTGGCTTAAAATTGCTATCATATTATTAGTAAAAACTCAGCTTACAAAACGCTAGAAAGCAGAAAACACCTCATCAGTGTTCTTTAATTTAAAAAACACTTCTGATTGTGCAGGTTTTTATATTGTTTATTCATTTTTCAGTTAACACACAAATATAATTACACCATTGCCGTGATTTAGTTTATACATTGCATAGAAGAACATTTTCTCAGCGCATAAAGAGAAATCTGGGTGGGATATAAAGTTTATATGTATATAAAAGCTGTAGAAAAACCAGTACAACTGCTTGCCCTATCAATACAATGACTGAGAGAGTTATTCACAAAGCTGCCGAAGGCAGCCGTGTGAATAACTGACCCGAAGAGAAGTGAACCGAACGCTGTTCGGCTATTCACTTATATCAGCTGAAATCAGCCATACATTGGCTTGCTTCGGCTGGCTTCGGGCCGGCCGAACATGCTCAGCATGTTCGGCCGACCCGAAGTGCAGAAGGAGTTCGACTCAGCCGATCCAACATCTGGATCGGCTGAGCCGAACCTCAGGCAGGCTACTCACTGCTGTTCAGCCTATTCTCATAGGGGTCGAACAGCAGTGAGTGAATAGACGAACGCCGCTGAGCGGCCTTCGGCTCGGCTATTCTGCTCAGTACCTCCGTGATACCAAGCGGAATAGAAAAACAGTTAAAAAAAATTAGAAAACGATTGAGCGGAGCTAGCAGGGACCGCTAGCTCCGCCCAACTGTTTTCTATTGGCTGGGACCAGCTGTCATTACAATGAGAGCTCGGAGGAGACAGCGTTGATATCACGGCTGGCTCCGCTGAGCTCTCATTGTAATGACAGTTCAGTGTCCCCTGGTTACAGGTAACCAGGGGAATGACGGTTCAGCGTCCCCTGGTTACTTGGTAACCAGGGGATGCTGAACCATCATGAGAGCTCAGTGGAGCCGGCCATGATATTACTTGGTGACCAGGGGATGCTGAACCGTCATGATAGCTCAGTGGAGCCGGCCATGATATTACTTGGTAACCAGGGGATGCTGAACCGTCATGAGAGCTCAGTGGAGCCGGCCATGATATCAGAGCCGGCTCTGCTGAGCTCTCATTGTAATGACAGTTCAGCGTCCCCTGGTTACCTGGTAACCAGGGGACGCTGACCTGTCATTGCAAGTGGCCGGAGCCAGCTGTGGGATGATGGCTGGCTCTGCCCAGCTGTCAGTAACAGGCTTTCAGCCGACCAATGGCCGACCATTCGGCCCGCTTCGCTTTTCACCTCGGCTCAGTCAAGCCGAAGCATATGCCTTCGGATCGACTGAGCCGCTCGGCCAACTTCGGGAGCTGTACAGACTATAGTGAATAGTCCGTACAGCAGCCCTTCAGTTCTACTGAACCCAAGGGCTCAGGCGGCCGAAGCTAGCCGAAGGATCAGCTGTAGCTATGGCTGATCCTTCAACTAGCTTTGTGAATAACCCCCTGAGACTAGCAGTTTTGCAAGGTCTTCACAATCCAGCAGCTGAGAAGCTACATTGTTATAAATTGTCTTACAGCTAGTCAGGCAGCTAGGTACCATTGTTACACTGATAAACAATAAAAAAAAATATTAGCAACACAAAATGCACAAGTAAAAGCAGTAGTCCAATACAAAAGATCCAGAATGCTAAGTCCATTAAACATTGTTGAAGAGACTAATCCTAAGTCTGTTTCAAGATGCAGAAAAAAGTCAACAAAGGGTGTCAGAATGCCTTGAATCTGTTAAGTCACTGATGACCAGTTTGAAAAGTCAAGATCTCTTTCTGAAAACTAGTCCAGCTTTTGGGGAAAGATCTTTTCTCTAGATACCAGTCAGTTGTCATGTTAGAGTTCATCAGTGCCTTTCCATTTTGCTATCCATATTGTATTCCCAGTGCGCACATATGTTAAAGAAGAACTATGGGGTCAGGGCATTTCCCCATAGTTCTCCTTAGGGTAACGGGGGACACAAACTAGCGTCCTCCCGTTACCCTAAGCTCAGTATACCGCGAGCTTGCAGCTCGCGGTGTACTGAGACGCCGGAGCGGATCCCAACATCGATGTTGAGATCCGCCCAGCTGTGTGAGTGACAGCTGGCTCTGCCTATCTAGAGGCAGAGCCAGCTGTACCTGCCCCCGTCCGTCCCGCCAGTCAGCGCTGGCGGATCGGAGCGGGGAGGGGGGAAAATCCAGCCCCTCCCCTGTCACGGCAGAGAGCCGTGACAGGATCGAGAGGTGAGCGAACGCCGGTATATGTTCGCTCACCTCCCGATCTACTGAGCCGACCTGTGACAGTCTCATTGTCACAGGTCGGCTAGAACTATGAGGTGAGTGAAAAGCACTCACCTCATAGTTCTCCTTTAAGCTGTTATTGTAGCGTTTACCTTCTAACTGACCTTTATATTTTTGGATGTTTTCTGTCTCATATTTTATTTATTGTATTAAAACACAGATATGCATTCCTTAAAAAATACACAGATATGTAGATTGACTACTAGATGGTGATCTTTAAAGGAGAATTATGAGGCGAGTGATTTTCGCTCAGCCTCATAATCTGAGCCGACCTGTGACAATGAAACTGTCACAGGTCGGCTCAGTAGATCGGGAAGTGAGCAAACACATACCGGCGCTCGCTCACTTCTCGATCTATCCGTGCAGAGAGCCGTGACTGTCACTCACGGCTCCCTGCAGGGATTCCCCCCTCCAGTGACCGATCCTCCAGCGCTGACTGGTGGAACGGACGGGGGAGGGGCGGGTACAGCTGGCTCTGCCTCTAGATAGGCAGAGCCAGCTGTCACTCACGCAGCTGGGTGTATCCAGACAGAATTGTCGGGATCCGTTCCGGCTGCGGCATCTCAGTATACTGCGAACTGTAGCTCGCTGTATACTGAGCTTGGGTGACGGGAGGACGTTAGTTTGTGTCCTTCCATTACCCTTAGGAGAACTATGGGGAAAAGCCCTAACCCCATAGTTCTCCTTTAATTCACTGTACTCACTCAGCTTCTGTTTTTGCCTCTATTCACACAGAACAAATGTTCACAGAGATTCACAGGGTTATAGGCTCTATTAACATGTTTATAAATAGATCTCATAGTGTAGGTGCTCAGAGGACCCATATCAGACTATTTTTAACGACTGCCAGAGCTTCTTAGTGCTGATATGCTGTATAGTTTGAAGCAGCTAAGCTCTTTAGTCCTACACCATTGTATTAGCAGTAAACTTAATTGTAGTGACCACAATGTGTTTTAAAGTGTACGCCCTCCTTTTTTTCTGGTAAATGCTGGAGCATCTTCCTGTGTGATTTTGAGATCCTTTGGTGTAAGATCCGCTTTAAAAAATCACGGTTTATGATTAATAGCCTCCCCTGAAGTTACAGCAAGCCCTTCACAGTGTGTCTTTTCTCCAAGCACCATTCTAGAAAAAATATTGAATTTAGATAACTCTGTAGCTTAATATATGCAGTTATCCAGGAAAATAATTCCTTTTCTATTTCACCTTTGTTTATATGCATCTTTATGAAGCACAAATAAAGGTAACTTCTATCTGTACATTTTTAATCCCCCTCCTATGTAATAGAGATGAAGATAGAAAAACATGTTTGAAGTCCAGTGGAGTGAATAAGTGTAACCACCTTAGGACAGAAAGTGTGTTGTTTGTTTTTGTTTGCAGAATTACTAGGTAAAAATTATGGGAAAATAAGCATGGGAAAAAAGAAAAATAATGCAGCCACAACCTGTTAAATCCGGTAAACTGCAATATATCAAATTTTTGTTTTGAGGTTTAGATAAACTTTAGGATAAAAAAAAAACTGTTATTGCAAGTTCTGAGAGTGGTTGATTTGCATGTCTGGTGTCTTATCCTTCATCTCATGTTACATGCGCAAGGCCAATTCACAGCTGTATGGGTCTAAAAGAAATCTCATGCTTCCAATTTCTCTGTTTGAAATGACTAACTGAACATAATATTCCCCAAGGCAGCCTGTCGACAATATGTATTTTGGAGCTGTTACTTTCTTAAACCAGTGGAAGGAAGTGAGCAAACACATACCGGCGCTCGCTCACTTCTCGATCTATCCGTGCAGAGAGCCGTGACTGTCACTCACGGCTCCCTGCAGGGATTCCCCCCTCCAGTGACCGATCCTCCAGCGCTGACTGGTGGAACGGACGGGGGAGGGGCGGGTACAGCTGGCTCTGCCTCTAGATAGGCAGAGCCAGCTGTCACTCACGCAGCTGGGTGTATCCAGACAGAATTGTCGGGATCCGTTCCGGCTGCGGCATCTCAGTATACTGCGAACTGTAGCTCGCTGTATACTGAGCTTGGGTGACGGGAGGACGTTAGTTTGTGTCCTTCCATTACCCTTAGGAGAACTATGGGGAAAAGCCCTAACCCCATAGTTCTCCTTTAATTCACTGTACTCACTCAGCTTCTGTTTTTGCCTCTATTCACACAGAACAAATGTTCACAGAGATTCACAGGGTTATAGGCTCTATTAACATGTTTATAAATAGATCTCATAGTGTAGGTGCTCAGAGGACCCATATCAGACTATTTTTAACGACTGCCAGAGCTTCTTAGTGCTGATATGCTGTATAGTTTGAAGCAGCTAAGCTCTTTAGTCCTACACCATTGTATTAGCAGTAAACTTAATTGTAGTGACCACAATGTGTTTTAAAGTGTACGCCCTCCTTTTTTTCTGGTAAATGCTGGAGCATCTTCCTGTGTGATTTTGAGATCCTTTGGTGTAAGATCCGCTTTAAAAAATCACGGTTTATGATTAATAGCCTCCCCTGAAGTTACAGCAAGCCCTTCACAGTGTGTCTTTTCTCCAAGCACCATTCTAGAAAAAATATTGAATTTAGATAACTCTGTAGCTTAATATATGCAGTTATCCAGGAAAATAATTCCTTTTCTATTTCACCTTTGTTTATATGCATCTTTATGAAGCACAAATAAAGGTAACTTCTATCTGTACATTTTTAATCCCCCTCCTATGTAATAGAGATGAAGATAGAAAAACATGTTTGAAGTCCAGTGGAGTGAATAAGTGTAACCACCTTAGGACAGAAAGTGTGTTGTTTGTTTTTGTTTGCAGAATTACTAGGTAAAAATTATGGGAAAATAAGCATGGGAAAAAAGAAAAATAATGCAGCCACAACCTGTTAAATCCGGTAAACTGCAATATATCAAATTTTTGTTTTGAGGTTTAGATAAACTTTAGGATAAAAAAAAAACTGTTATTGCAAGTTCTGAGAGTGGTTGATTTGCATGTCTGGTGTCTTATCCTTCATCTCATGTTACATGCGCAAGGCCAATTCACAGCTGTATGGGTCTAAAAGAAATCTCATGCTTCCAATTTCTCTGTTTGAAATGACTAACTGAACATAATATTCCCCAAGGCAGCCTGTCGACAATATGTATTTTGGAGCTGTTACTTTCTTAAACCAGTGGATTAACAGCACTTTTTCTATTACATGGGACATCCTCAAAGTATAGGTACAGAAAAAAATATGTGTATATATATATATAGATTTATTTAATCTATATTTTGAATTATTACTACATATGGTATGGAGTAATAAAAGGATATTAACGAAAAAGAGGTCCAAAAAGAATTAACTTTAAAAAAAGTAATGGCGACAACTTTTTCTGATGACCTTTACCCAAATCTAGGCTCATTCACGATTTTTTAACATAACCAATATCCAGCTAAACCCATATTCCCACAGGCATGACTATTTTTTTAACCAATCCCAAGAATTATCCTTTTTGATGTTATGAGCAGCTACCAAAACCTTTTCTAGTGATCTTTGACTAATTCTATGCTTATTGAAGATTTCTCAACTCAGTCGTCATGCAACTAAATGCATGTTCCCATAGATACACCCATTTTTCAAAAAAACCCTCAAATATCATCCTTTTTGAACTTATAAATGGTTGCATACAATCACTGGATTGGAATCATTTTTTTTTTCTTCAAATAGTTTTAGGGCATATGTTGAAGAGCCAAGTTGATAATGTAATTGAACTTTTCCTAATTTCAGTCTTTGGAGTTTGGCAAAGCTCAGACACGCTGACACTCCATAGTCTTGAGGTAATGAGAAACTCATCTGGCAAGCTTTTTTTTTGTAGCCCATAGTTGCAAGGATCCTGTTTTGGGTATTTAAATCTTTGGTCTTCTTTTGGATGCAAAAATGTCCTGTTCAAAATGATTTGTATGCATTCTGTAAGGTTAAAGCTTGATACCCAAGATAAACTTCAGGCTGTGTGAAGTACACATCTGCGCTGCACTCTCCTATAATATAGGCAAGGTCGTAATTTTTGATGTTCTTTAAAAAAAATAAGACTCAGTGCGCATCACTGCCACATTCACTTTACTGCTCACTTTTGTGAGAACCAAAGAGCAACATTTGATTTGATTTTTTTTAATTAATCAAGATGAGTCTGGTCAAATACTTTATTCAAGGTGGTTTCCTTCTAGTTAATTAAATGTGGATCCATGAGTGAAACTGGGCAAACAGCAAAACATTTTGAGGTTACTTAAAATATGGATTGAAGTTGACAATTTTTGTGGAAGATAAAGTTTAAATAGCATTCTTTCAGAAAAAGTTACTGGTTCCTATATATTTACAAGAATATGCAAAAGGTAGAACAGCTAACTTACTTGTGGCGCTTGTCTTTTTGTTTTTTTCTTAAGTGTATTCTTGTTACAATTGAGGATTATTTAAATAATCCTTCTGTTCTTGTGCACAGAATTTAGCTTAGTTTATTCCATGCAACTTTATTACCCTTGATGTATGGGAAATGTCTCAGTTGCAAAAATTAAATTAGATATGATTGCTGTAACCACTGCCATCTAACAGGCCATAAAATAGTTTTATACAACATGGTTTCCTTCTCTTTAATAATATAATGTGTTATTCATATATTTAGCCTCCACATACTTTGAATTTCTGTATATTATATAAAATACTAAAAAAAATACTACAAAGAAGACATTCCTTAAACGCTATTTTTGTATGATTTATTTTATATGTATGCTGAATATGTACACAGTTGAACCAAAAGACATATTCAATAGACTGCTTATTTTTCAGTGAAATCAGTTTAATGAGAGTAATATAAAATATATACAAGCTTGAAAAAGCCAGTTTGAATAATTGTTAAATTCTTTGCAGGCCTCCTAATAGGAAGCCCTGTTTCCCTTTAAAAGCAAAAATGCTATTATATTCTTGAGCTGAAAGCTCACACATTGTATTTCTTCTTTCATATGTAGTTCAACATGTGGCACTTTAATTTCCCTACTCCTTATAAAGGAAGTTGCCCATCTAGTAAAATTTTGCTGGTCAGCAATTGAAAAAAAAATACAAAATAGTAGAAAAGTAAAGGTACATAAGATTAAAATGTACCAGCAAGGCAGCTTCCTATTCAAGATTAATTGATTTTGCAACCATGTGAAAAAAAAATTTTGAAACAATGACAAGAAAACACATTCAAAAAAGTTTGGTAGATGTTTATTTAAAGGCAAAATATAGTATATACAGTTTACATATATTTTGTCTTAATATAATAGCTGTGTTTACCTTAAAGTAATGGTGCAACTTTCACTTTTATATGGTCTACCTTTCACTTTTTAAATGATTCCTTTGGATCTGCTACAGTTCTGCTTTAATAGACCATGTGTTTATATGTGAAGTTTAATTTGTACTTTAAGTTGCCCTTTCCTCCCTATTGTATATTTATGTCATTGTAAAAATGAATTATATAGATTAACCACAAGAGAAGGAAAGCTGTTGACTGAACCTTTTCCAACCTCCTTGCTTAGCAACGCTTAATGTTTTTTCCTACGAAATTTGTTTTTAGTTTTACATAGAGTAGGGAAAAGGTTAGGTCAAGTTTTCATTGCTTCCTGTGTCCCCACTGGGGTTGTGACCATTGAAAAAAAAGAAAGTGAGGGAAAAACCCACAATTATGTCCAGAACAAGAGTAAGGGGAGATCTTCTAAAAGGTAAACTTGTTTAAGTAACAACTGTCTAAAAGTGGAATTCTCCTGACTCTGGGGATTTCCTCCAGCTTACTATTGCATCTCCGGACAGGAATTGAAGGGAAATGTTTCCTATAGTACCCAATCCAAAATGTAAAAATTAGTTTTAGATTTACTAAGGCAATTTATTTAGATTTGTTAATAAGGTAAAGGTGTGTTCAGTTTAATGATCCAATCATGTCTCTTCCGCATGATTGGGTATTCCATGCTAACATAACTCCAACTTTTCAACTTCAACTACCTCTTTCAGTAAATACTAGGGATGCAGGGTGGTGTGGGAGGAGAGCTCTGCCTCTAGTGACAGCTGACTCCTTCCCCACACTGCTCCGCTCGGCATCCTGAGCTGGCTCCTCCCCACTCGGCCTCCCTCTGCCAACATAGGAGGAGGAGAGCAGCAGGCATCGGAGGGGACACAGACCAGCACCCATCGGGGAGGAGAGAAGCCTAGAGATGCACTGAATGTTCAGCCGCATTTTCAGCCATTATGGTACTTTCGGCATTTTGCCGAAACTAACATTTTTGTCCAAAATGTTTTGGTGGCCGAAATTTTGGTGCATCCCTAGTAAATACCTCCATTAACTTGCAGTTTGAGAAGGAGCAGTAAAGCATACCTATTGTGCAGCATTACATTACAAAAAGTAGGGACAGCATATGTAAGGATTAATTTGCTCAATTAGCACAACTAATTCAGAAAAATGGCACTGTAGGATAACTGGTTGAGAAAGGTTGCAAAGGAATATCATTAATTTTATATGCAGAAATAAGATATGTTACATTAACAAAATTTTCATTTTTCTACATTATTAATATGGTAGAAAACTAAAAGTACAAATAAGCTACAGAATTTTGAAAAGTCCATATAAACAACATGAATATTTGCTCATTTTTGTGCTTGTTTCTATTGAACATTAGGTAATAAAATAAGGTGAAAAGTATTTAATTTTTTTTAATTAGATGTACCCATTAATTTGTTGTGTCCTAGGAGTTTGCCAGCAAAAGTCAACACATTGGCAAATGAGAACAGGGGTTTACCCAAAAAGTTCCAATCCCACATATTGAATTCACCAAGACAGAATTGTCAAGAATGTACTTCTAGTTCTTTAAAAAAAAATCCAGCTATGATGAATGGGACTCAAAATGCGAATCAAATGTAAATGATATGTCCTTCTTACATAATCAAAAAATAATAAACATTTTTAAAAATAAAGGCTATAAACAAGTTATAGCTTTGAAGACTTTTAGAAAATTTCTGGGCATCACCAGTTGCAGGTAAATAGTAATGTGCTTGTGGGCTAAAAGCAAATCTGTAGTAAGAGAAACACAGGCTACTGTTGTAGAGCTGCTTCTGAGAATTCTAGTTACCAGACTTAAGACTTACAGTGACACTAAACGCAGGAGTTAAATCTTAATGCATTCAAGTAACTATATAACAAAAATGTATCTTATTTTGTATCACTCAGCTGCAGATTCTCAAATAATCTCTGAATTGGTGCTGACACTGTCCTTCCTTCTGGAGGGTGGCCACATTTGTTCCCCATAGTCCCTGTGTGTGTTGTAAAGTAGCCAAAGTATGTTTCTTTCAGACAAATTATGACAATTTGCTTTTTTAGTGATTTGCACAGTGCCGGCGATGCCATGCAGCGAAAAAATAATAATGCATGCTATTAGGGCACCATGCATTGCAATGCAGGGCAACGCTTGCCAACCAGGAGGTGTGTTACAGTTAAATTAAGAATGAATGGCAATGCACCAGCTAAATTCACATACATAACAAGCAGAATTACAATCGTGTGAAAAGTATAGTACACCCTCTTTGAGTTCTATGGTTTTACGTATCAGGACATGATAAAAATCATCTGGTCCTTAGCAGGTCCTTAGCATATTACTTTGTGTCATTTTTTATTTTACAAAACATAAAGCCAAAATGGAGACATTATGTGTGAAAAACAAAGTACACTTTATGATTCAATGGCTTGTAGGACCACCTTTAGCAGCAATAACATCAAGTTATTGTTTTCTGTATGACCTTATCAGCCTCTCACATAATTGTGGAGGAATTTTAGTCCACTATTCTTTACGTTACTTCAGCTCATTGAGGTTTGCAGGCATTTGTTTATGCACTGCTCTCTTAAGGTCCCGCCACAGCATTTCAATCGGGTTGAGGTCTGGATTTTGACTGGGCCATTGCAACACCTTGATTCTTTTTCATCAGCCATTCTGTTGTAAATTTGCTGGTGTGCTTGGTATCACTGTCCTGTTGCATGACTCAATTTTGAACACAATTTAGCTGTCCTCACATTTGACTTTAGAATACTTTGGTATACAGAGGTGTTCATGGTCAACTCAATGACTGCAAGTAACCTAGTTCCTGTGGGTGCAAAACAAGCCCAAATCATCACCCCTCCACCACCATGCTTGATAGTAGGTAGGAGGTGTTAATGGTGATATACTGTGTTGGGTTTTGCCATACATGGCGCTGTGGATTATGGCCAAACATCTCCACTTTGGTCACATCTGTCCAAAGAACATTGTCCTAGAAGTCTTGTGGTTTGTTAAGATGCAACTTTGCAAAGGTAAGCCGTGGTACCATTTTCTTTTTGGAGAGAAGAGGCTTTCTCCTGGCAACCCTTCCAAACAAACCATATTTGTTCAGTCTTTTTCTAATTGTGCTGTCATGATCTTTAACATTTAGCATGCTAACTGAGGCCTGTAGAGCCTGAATATAACTCTTGTTTTTTTTGCAATTTCTCTGAGCATTGGTGTGAATTTGCTGGGATGTCCAATCCTGGGAAGATTGGCAACTCTCTTCAATGTTTTTCCACTTGTGAATAATCTTCCTCAATGTAGAATGATGGGACTTAAATTGTTTGGAAAGTTCTTATAACCTTTCCCAGATTTATGACCAGCGAAAAAATTGCTTCTCTAAGATCATTGCTGATGTCTTGCCCCCTTGGTTAACACACACCGGAATGTTCCAGACCAGCAAACTGCTAAAACTTTGGCTTTTATAGAGGTGGTCACATTTGCTTATGATCAATTAATCAAGGGCATTTGATAAGCAGAACCTGGCTGCTGCTTAGCCTCTTAATTCCTATGGAAGCAGTAAGGGTATACTTAGGTTTTCACACATGGCTTCTCCATTTTGGCTTTATGTTTGTAAAATAAATAATGTCACGGTGTAATATGTTATGTGTTGTTCATCTGAGGTTGTATTTACCTAATTTTAAGACCCAGATGATTTTTTTATTACGTCCTGATACTTAAAACCATACAATTTAAAGGGGGTGTACTTTATTTTTCACACAACTGTAAATGCTGGCCTGGTTGTGTTAGCAAGCCCTATATTTTTTAAAATAGATCAAGCCCTATTTTTTGCGTTTGCAGTGGAACAGAACGCTGGCAAAGTCTTGCCACGCGTTCGATCGCACTGCGGGCAGGGGGAAGCGTTGCCATTAAATTCAATGCACCACCACGCCCCCTCCCGCCCCAAAATGCGGGGAGAAGTTTCTTAGCGATCGCGGTGCGTTCCAGCAGCTACCGCTCTGGAACGCACACGCTTTCGGTGTGAACAAGGCCTAAAAGTGCAGAGAATGATTGTTTTTGTCTTTAATAATATTTGTTTTAGATTTCAAACGCTGGAAAGGCTAGATGCATACTCTTGGTCCTAACGGTTTTCCAGGAATCTTTTTGGGACATAATCACTTTTTTTATTTTTTTGGTAATGTTCATAAATGGTGTTTTCTAGTGCTGTGGTATATGTGTGTTTATAATAACATGCTTATACTCTGTGTGTATTTCCTTTAACATGACATTAATAATTTATAAATGCATGACCTTGTTTTTTAAAGGAAAAGCATTTATTGCTTTCTCCTCTTCAAAGTAAACCTTTATACTCTACAGGACTATGAAGGAGAGCCATTTTTATTTAATTTCAAGATATACAAGAAATACAAGATCGTACCCACTTCCTGGATATTGACATCAGGATGTACATGCTGACGTCAGTGACCAAGAAGTGGATACAATCTTGTAGCGTCCTGAGCATCGGCTTCACAGAGGTGGACACGTATGCTGTAACTGAGCGGCCTTCTCTTTTGAGTGTTTTTAATCTTGTTTTTAATAAAGTTGATTTTATGGATTTGCACTTAGAGTCTTCTGTTAGAGAACTATGGGGTAACCTTTTTTTCTCATAGTTCTTTTTAGGGTCAGGGGAGGACATACACTGAGTGGCCAGATTATTATGACCACCCCATCAGTACTTCGTTGGGCCGAGATGACTTCGTTGGGCCGCCTCGTGACTCCACGAGATGTTGAAAGGTGATGCGAGGAATCTGACACTGCACTGTTGCCCTTCTGTTGTCTTGTACCAGTCTTGCCACTCTCCGTTCTGCCCTAACATTGACTAGTCGCTGACGGCCACAATTCGCACGTACAGACCCAGATCGGCTGACAGTCCAGTCTTTGAACACTTTAACAACAGCTGCTCTTGAACATTTAATGAATTCTGCTGTTTTGCTGATACTCGCTCCCTGGCTCCGAGCGCCAACAATCATCCCACGTTCAAAGGCTGTTAAATCGCGTTGTTTTCCCATATCTTCAGAAAAAAATCACTTCTACTGTCGTGGTAAACAACCTGCTTCCCTTTTTATAATGGTCTGGCCCCATTGCAACTTCAGCGCAAAATTATAGCTAATTATAGCTAATTTGCCTACAAACGTCAGGTGGTCATAATAATCTGGTTACTAAGTGTATACTAATGTCCTCCCGTGACCCAAAACTCAGTATATAACGGACTATTGCCTGCTATATGCTGAGAGCACCGCAGCCAGAACGGATCCCGACAATACTGTCAAGATCCACCCTGCTGACTTATCAACAACAGGCTATGCCTACCTAGAGACAGAGCCAGCTATGTTCTCCCCCTCCCTTGTCCATCCCTCTAGTCAGCGCTGGAGGATCGGAGGGGGGGAGGAGGGGAATCCCTGTTGGGAGCGGTGACTGTCAGTCACCGCTCTCTGCAGGAAGATGATCGTGAACTGAGCGAGCTGTGTTATTTTTTCACTCACTTCCTAATCAATAGGGGCGACATGTGACATTTTCAATGTCGCACGCCGGCTCTATCTATGGGGATGAGTGTAATTCACTCACCCCATAGTTCTCCTTTAAGGCAACTTGTACTTGGTCTTGAAAATTGGTATTAGGACATCTCTACATAATACATAGAAAATAAGTAGATTTCATAATAAATGACGCTTACCATCCCATCTAAGAAATAATGAGCTACTGCTCATTACAAATGAGTGTTTATTCATTGTAATTGTTTTCTGAATAGGGGATAAACCTGATTTCAGAAGGGAAGTGTGACTGTGCTGATCTCTGCTCTATGTGTGTGAAAACAGATGTAGAGGCGGATATCTGTATATCATATCTCTGCTGAGCAGAATGCTTGACATCACAAGGGTGCACATATTACAAAATCTTCACGGGGAAGTTTGGTGGCCTGTTTACAAATCTTAGATAACTACTGCAGATATATTACAAAGCAAATGAAAAACAGAGGGTATAGGTAATGTCTCAATTGCTACTATTGAGCTAAAACAAACCGTCTTGCATTCTTGCATCAAAAAGATTTATTATATAATGCTGTACATGGTAGTCACATACAACAAGTCAAGCCGTTTTCTTAGTCAGTACAAGCATATAGGTTGCAATTTGGCATTATTTCTAAATAAAACAAATATAATTACGGAAATAACTAATTCGTTTTAAAGAAAAATGCATGAGTTATAGCCTATATTTTAAAACAGTTGTTAACAGATACACTGTCCAGCATTGCTGATAAAAATTATCTTTTTTTAACATTTCCTTTTTTGTACAACTCTATATTGTAGCTTTGGTGATGATATGTTTAAGGTAAAACTCCAGTGAAAGAAAAATCCATACCAGATCATTTATATACTTTACAACATGTCTTGCAAGCATTAATGTAAATTCTTACCTACTTCTGTTCTGGAGCTTTGGTGTAAGCATTGTTTCTCCCATTTTTAGACCACTAGGAAGATCTATCTTCACTACAATAACATGATCCCTCTTAGTGCTATAATAATAAAAGCTATAGCCCTGAATTATTTTACAGGTGGAGATCCTAAAAGTGCCATTGCAGTGGATGGTTGTGAATTCATACCTACTCTGTGCAGACTTTAGAGACAAAAGCAATGAGCCACAGAGGGATGGGATATGGACTGGGGAAATAGGTAATACACAGTGTTGTTTCTTTTTTGTTGCTGATTTTTTAAATTTGTGTACTTAAAAAAAAGTTCCACTAGCCCCTATAAACGTTTGCAAGCATCTTTTCTTTTAATATCTAGATTTGAAAAATATATGTGATATTCATAGAGCTACTGGTCCACCATCGCATTACTTTCATTGTAACTGACCACAATGTGAAAAAAATAATGTGTGATATATCATAGGGTCCCACTTGAAAATGACAGTCAAATACAAGAACAAATAAAGTAGCATATTTGCTACCTTATTTGATAGCAACTTTTATAAAGGATAAACCATTATGTGGCCAGTTAGTGCTGGACCTCTATGCTTCCAGTCCCCATAGCAGTCTTTTGGTCTGCTAGGATTGAAGTTACACCTTTGCTGTAGATTTTGTTATGCTCCACTCAACAGACAACTGAAAAAATTGTATTTCCAACATTTATTTGCTAAAATGTTATAGTATAATTAAATGCCCCCTGAAATATAAACATGGAAAACATTTCCAGTTTTCTTGGGGCATTTTTCTTCAATACTCATTGTAACAACTGAATTGATTTAAAACTGAACTCTAATACTATCTACTGCTATCTATAATTATCACTACTTAAGCTACACATACACAACACCCAGGCACAGTTTATTAATTAGTACAGATTAGCCTCTCCAACCTTTCTTTATTATTTATACAATTATTTTTTGTATATATATATATACAGTATGTATTTATATATATA
>NW_017308509.1:117891-187640 GCF_000935625.1 Nanorana parkeri
AATACTGTGATGCTCTCTTATTGTCCACTTAGCAGTCATAGGGAGGGTGCTAGTAACTAAGCTATATTGCTTATGATTACAGTGAAGAAAAATTAGACCACTATCTTCATTATGCTTTCTTCCAGAATTAAAAAAGTTTTGACTGCTAAAATTGTTCTCAAATATGTATTTAGCTCTTTGCCTAGAGTTCAGATTGAACGTCTGTGTAGCTTTATGAACGTCAGAATTGTAGACTAGAAAAATCTGCACACAAGTAGCAAAGCTAGTAGAATCCTGTCCTGCATCAAGAAGGGAATGTTTTGCAGGGACAAGTCTATAATTTTGCCACTTTACACATCACTGGTTCGGCCTCACCTGGAGTATGCGGTGCAGTTTTGGGCACCGGTACACAGAAAGGATGTCCTTGAGCTGGAGAAAGTCCAGCGGAGGGCAACCAAACTCATCAAGAGGATGGAGGACCAGAACTATGAGACAAGGCTACTAAATTTAAATATGTTCATGTTGGAAGTAAGGAGATTAAGGGGAGGACATGATTTTCATGTACAAGATGTTCAATGGTGATAGTAACATCAGCAACATACTCTTTACGGTTAACTCCATAACAAAGACTAGAGGCCACCACCTAAAACTGGTAGAAAAAAAATTCAAACACAAGGGGCGAAGGGGGTTCTTCTCAGTTCGCGCGGTTAGGGTCTGGAACTCGCTGCCACAAGCAGTGATTTCCGCAAATAGTCTGGAATCATTCAAGAAGCTTTTGGACGATTTCCTGAGAGACCATAATGTACAAGGGTACAGGTACTCTTAAGAATGAGATGACTCAGGGACCTATACACACACACACACACACAATAGGTTGGACTTGATGGACTTATGTCTTTATTCAACCTCAAATACTATGCAACTATGTAAGTTTAGGCAAATTTGCTAATCCGTTTGCTCATCACTAGTTTCGTTACAAGAAAATATGAACCTGCAGAAATATAGCCGATTTTGAAGAAAGGGCTGGCGCTATTTGTTTAAGCAATAAAAAAAAAAAACATCAAAGTGACGTCACCCAGTAGAATTTTGTTAGAAAACAATGAGTTTTTGGAAACTTTGTTCAATTTTCTAATATGAGATCAAATCAATGATCCTTTTTTACCATAGTGATACAAAAATTGAAGGAGGAGGATGGAAAGTTTTCCTCAAACAAACATAATTCAAACAGTGAATGTGGTTTTCCTTGCTAAATTCAAACAAAATGAATGTTCTATGAATAATGACATTTCTTAAGTGTCAGCTGGCATTTTAAAATGTTCTGATGAGATTTTCTGTATGACTGTTCATATGAAAATCTACCATTGTATGGCCTCTATATAGCTGACTTGCAGAATATTCAAAAGTGAACATAGCGTGAGTAAGGAATCACTGTCTCAGCAAGAGACTGTTATCAGTTAAACTTATTCCTAGAAAAGGGCATTTTTTTGGCATATATTCGGGCCATATTTGAGACAACTTACACTGTAGCTTTCATCATTACTTGCCCAGGGATACCAAGAAAATACAAAAAACATGTTCAAGGATGGATGTGCTAATTGCAGCAACAATAACAATATTATGTTTTCTCCACTTAATATTTACTTTGTTAAAACCATCATTAAATTATTATACACACCTAGTAAAGCTCCAGTATCCTTCCACCTGGAAGCTTCTCAATCTAACATGAGTATTACACCGAGGATATAACATAATGTTTACACTTCAGAAATATACCTTGCTTTTTTAAATCTTTTTTTATAATACAAATCTGCTAAATATCACAAGCATGTCAGCGCAGCTACCGCATCTTTATATCGGATGACTCTATGTTCTGTTTCTGATGTATAATACATATACATTTCAGGTACTTCTTTAGGTATTTAAAGCATAATATATGTGCTGTCATTCATTGTAAAATTCATATTTCCAAAGCCACCATCAGATACATTATCAACAAGTGTCACGGATGTAGTTATGGCAGCGTCCACTGGTTCCTCAGTCAAACACTGGTTGTCCAAGATCACAGCTGCGTTATCTTTAAGAATTGTTGACACATGATCTCCATCTTGCTCACCCAAGACTGACTCTATTTCTTCAAGCTGGGCATTATTCCTTGGTGCTTTCATCCATTCCTAGATAAACACATATATGCATGTAACTTGATAAACAAAATTACGGAGTATACAAATGATTTACTATACCAAACTTTCATAACTGTGAATATAACAGTGACTCAGTCACTACACAAAAAAAGATCAAAAGGACCCTGCAAAAGAAGATTGGTGCTTCTCAATTTTTCACTCTCTTGCAAAGCTGCTGCTGCTGCTATCCAACACCTCAGTGTGTGTAAGTTGTGGTGCCTCGTGCTGCATCCTTTGGTTTTATCCACCAACCACTATGTCACCACAGGACACAGTGTGACTGTAATGGCTGGTGGGAGAAACCATTGTATGCATGGCAATCCTGAAACGTCTAATTACAGTAGCGGTCATAACTCTGCAGGAGAGTGAACATTGGAGTTGCCGTCTGCCAAATGCATTACTAACCTTATTTTGACAAACTCATCAAGAGGATGGAGGACCAGAACTATGAGACAAGGCTACTAAATTTAAATATGTTCATGTTGGAAGTAAGGAGATTAAGGGGAGGACATGATTTTCATGTACAAGATGTTCAATAGTCATAGCAACATTAGCAACAAACTCTTTATTATTAATTCCGTAACAAAGACTAGAGGCCACCACCTAAAACTGGTAGAAAAAAAATTCAAACACAAGGGGCGAAGGGGGTTCTTCTCAGTTCGCGCGGTTAGGGTCTGGAACTCGCTGCCACAAGCAGTGATTTCCGCAAATAGTCTGGAATCATTCAAGAAGCTTTTGGACGATTTCCTGAGAGACCATAATGTACAAGGGTACAGGTACTCTTAAGAATGAGATGACTCAGGGACCTATACACACACACACACACACAATAGGTTGGACTTGATGGACTTATGTCTTTATTCAACCTCAAATACTATGCAACTATGTAAGTTTAGGCAAATTTGCTAATCCGTTTGCTCATCACTAGTTTCGTTACAAGAAAATATGAACCTGCAGAAATATAGCCGATTTTGAAGAAAGGGCTGGCGCTATTTGTTTAAGCAATAAAAAAAAAAAACATCAAAGTGACGTCACCCAGTAGAATTTTGTTAGAAAACAATGAGTTTTTGGAAACTTTGTTCAATTTTCTAATATGAGATCAAATCAATGATCCTTTTTTACCATAGTGATACAAAAATTGAAGGAGGAGGATGGAAAGTTTTCCTCAAACAAACATAATTCAAACAGTGAATGTGGTTTTCCTTGCTAAATTCAAACAAAATGAATGTTCTATGAATAATGACATTTCTTAAGTGTCAGCTGGCATTTTAAAATGTTCTGATGAGATTTTCTGTATGACTGTTCATATGAAAATCTACCATTGTATGGCCTCTATATAGCTGACTTGCAGAATATTCAAAAGTGAACATAGCGTGAGTAAGGAATCACTGTCTCAGCAAGAGACTGTTATCAGTTAAACTTATTCCTAGAAAAGGGCATTTTTTTGGCATATATTCGGGCCATATTTGAGACAACTTACACTGTAGCTTTCATCATTACTTGCCCAGGGATACCAAGAAAATACAAAAAACATGTTCAAGGATGGATGTGCTAATTGCAGCAACAATAACAATATTATGTTTTCTCCACTTAATATTTACTTTGTTAAAACCATCATTAAATTATTATACACACCTAGTAAAGCTCCAGTATCCTTCCACCTGGAAGCTTCTCAATCTAACATGAGTATTACACCGAGGATATAACATAATGTTTACACTTCAGAAATATACCTTGCTTTTTTAAATCTTTTTTTATAATACAAATCTGCTAAATATCACAAGCATGTCAGCGCAGCTACCGCATCTTTATATCGGATGACTCTATGTTCTGTTTCTGATGTATAATACATATACATTTCAGGTACTTCTTTAGGTATTTAAAGCATAATATATGTGCTGTCATTCATTGTAAAATTCATATTTCCAAAGCCACCATCAGATACATTATCAACAAGTGTCACGGATGTAGTTATGGCAGCGTCCACTGGTTCCTCAGTCAAACACTGGTTGTCCAAGATCACAGCTGCGTTATCTTTAAGAATTGTTGACACATGATCTCCATCTTGCTCACCCAAGACTGACTCTATTTCTTCAAGCTGGGCATTATTCCTTGGTGCTTTCATCCATTCCTAGATAAACACATATATGCATGTAACTTGATAAACAAAATTACGGAGTATACAAATGATTTACTATACCAAACTTTCATAACTGTGAATATAACAGTGACTCAGTCACTACACAAAAAAAGATCAAAAGGACCCTGCAAAAGAAGATTGGTGCTTCTCAATTTTTCACTCTCTTGCAAAGCTGCTGCTGCTGCTATCCAACACCTCAGTGTGTGTAAGTTGTGGTGCCTCGTGCTGCATCCTTTGGTTTTATCCACCAACCACTATGTCACCACAGGACACAGTGTGACTGTAATGGCTGGTGGGAGAAACCATTGTATGCATGGCAATCCTGAAACGTCTAATTACAGTAGCGGTCATAACTCTGCAGGAGAGTGAACATTGGAGTTGCCGTCTGCCAAATGCATTACTAACCTTATTTTGCTTTGTTTTTTTTGTCAGCTCAACAGAACTAACAGCTTGTGTGAACTTATTAAATAAAACAGTGCTGCACCCATAGGAACCACGCATATTCCATATTGTGCTGCTTCAGTTCTACTAAAGTGAATCATCTTTGTTTTCTGCTTCTTAAAAGAGAACGATGAGGATCATTGTCTGAACAAACCTTAACAAAATTACATCTGAAGGTGGCTCTGAAGGTCAGCTATGAGATTGTATCCAAAGCTGAAAGTCAGGCAGAATTTTTTTTGTTTATGTTTCCAATCATAGGTATAGTGGAAGTGAGAAACCCATAGCTATTTTTCTGAATTACAGGACACAGCCCAACTCACATCCATTTTATAAGACCAGTGGCTGCTATGCCCTCTATACCCCCCAAGCAACCAGTCTTATGACTTCACTGTAGACTTATCAGTAAACATTGACATAACTATGTCCTTGCTTGCTTTAGTGGGCGGATCTGAGAGTCTCAAACTCCTGGTCGGAACTGACCTCTCTAACAGTATTATTTTGTTGACAGGCCAGGAGACTTCTGGTCTTCCCTCCCTCTCATGACCTCAGACTGTAACTTTGAGGATAGGAGTCTCCTGGTCTGTCAAGATCTCATTACATCATTCACTACAGATCCCATAGCATCATGGGAATTGTCATTTCACACAGCTGTGGTGGAAGAAGAGCACATGTGACATATCCATCTCCAATAAACCTCCTCTGAGTGCCTGTCCAAAGTTGTGCTGTGACTAAGGCTTAGTGTTCGGGCTTACACATGTACACTTTTGTACATGCTGTTTCACACCAAGATGCTCATGTGATGGTGATTTTGCATTTCTGTACTGCTATGTTGGACAGTGTCAGGAACCAGATCTGAACCCAGGTGCCTCGTTGGCAGTGGTTCTACCTGCTGAGCCACCTTAGAACCTTGGATAGCCCCTTTCCTGATCTCCTGTGTAATCCTCAGTTAAACCTCGTTTCTGCTGAACTCCTTGCTCCTACCTTGAACCTCCTATTTAAGCCATGCCTCTGCACTTCCTGTTTGCCGGATTATTGTGCTCCTGCCAATATCTTGCTTCCTGTTCCCTCTGTGATACAATCTGCTCATACTGCTACCCGTGTACCGACCTTTGGCTGCGGATTCACTGACTACTCTCATCGTCTTCTGCTTCATACCTGATACCTTTGGCTACTGACCTTGGCTTGTTCGCTGACTACGCTTCTACCTGCTCCTATACTACTACCATCTGCTTGTGTACCAAATCCGGCCTGTTATACCATGAATTTGCCTGCTGTTTCAGCTACTTAACTCTAAACCTGATCCCAGATCATGACAGACAGGAACCTCCAGTGAGCACTGAGGTCCTAAAGGTACAATTATTGGACATCAGGGGATAAACATGGTCCAGATAGTTTGGATTGCCCAGCCAAAGTTGCTTTTTGAATTGCATCACTGATTTTCATTGGAAAATTATCAGCTAAACTATAAGGTTTTTTCAATAACTTAATTAACCGCATTTATATTTACATAGTAGAAGCCACTGGTAGGGGATTTTTACTTGCATCCTGGAGTTCAGCTTTAGAGCTGGTAAGGCTCAGGTTTAACAGATCAATTTGTTTGCATGAGATGTTTCATTTGCAATAGCAGTTCCACATTTTATGCAAGCAGTGGCTACACTAAACTGTATTAATATAAACTTGTACCAAATGTAGGTAATCCAGGCAGAGCACATGATAAAAATTCTACAGCTGGGTTACATATAAAATCTGTATTCCAATATAATTTTTGATTCTACCTAAAGTCATGTTAACAGTCTTACAGTGATAAATAAAGAATAAGGTAAAGGCTGAAATACTAATTGTTCCTTGAAAACATGCTACTGCTGTGCTTTTACATAACCAACAGCTCAGGCATTTGGTCAATTCAGTTGATCCTACCCTTTAGTAACCAGAGATCAAACATCCAAGTTTTCTGTCATGTCCATTTACAGCACTGGATGGAGCCTGGTGCAGCACCTGAATCATCTTTTTTTTAGGAAATGCTATTGTAGCGCCCTCTAAAATGTTGCTATTCAATTTAGAGATACCTGGACTGTAACCAGTCTGGATACTGATTATACAGAGTTCAACAAGGGGACTGGTAGCTGGAACCAACAGGTAGGAGAACCCATTTCAATATTCAGCGGCTCCTTCAGGGGTGAGCGCTACACGATGTTTGACCATTTTCACTACCTTTTTTTTATTCATCATTTTTTATTCATCATTCATTGACATTTGAGTATTGGGCCAATTATGAAGCCATTGCATAAGTGTGAAAGTGCAAATGTTAAAACATTTATGCTACATGTGAAAATGTGAAGATGCGCACATAACAAAAACACCATTACTTGGGGATTAATCTATAATCTGCAACCCACAATCTACACCCCTGGTGTAGAACATTGCTTGTATTATATAGCAGCAAATGTTACCTGTAAGTATCCGTTGTGATTGTCATATAGATCATAAAATGCATTTTTTGGATCAGGTACTATAGGAAACACACATTTCTTCATCCTGTTAAAATGACAGCCAGATAAAAAAATATATGACTTATTATGAAAGACATTTTCGTTTTATCTGTTCCAGACACTTTCCTGATCTTGCAAGCAATAGTTTTACAGCATCCTGTCTGCTTGTGTGCTAAGAGCATCTATATTTAAACACACGTGACAATGTACAGTACATGTATCAGTAGGCTCAGAATATCATAGTTAAAATGTTTGTGACTTAAAGTACACAATGGTTCTTTCTCCAAAAACACACACTGAAACACCAACCAAAAAAAAAGTTAAATAAATAAATAAATATATATATATACACATATATATAACCCCACACCATAACCCCCCATCCACCAAACTTTACACTAGGCACAATGCAGTCAGGCCGTTCTCCTGGCAACTGCCAAACCCAGACACGTCCATCGGATTGCCAGACAGAGAAGCGTGATTCGTCACTCCAGAGAACACGTCTCCACTTCTCTAGAGTCCAGTGGCGGAGTGCTTTACACCACTGCATCCGATGCTTTGCATTGCACTTGGTGATATAAGGCTTGGATGCAGCAGCTCGGCCATGTAAATCCATTCCATGAAGCTCTCTACGCACTGTTGTTGTGCCAGTCTGAAGGCCACACGAAGTTTGGAGGTCTGTAGCTATTGACTCTGCAGACAGTTGGCGACTTCTGCGCACTGTGCGCTTCAGTATGCGCTGACCACGCTCTGTCATTTTACATGGTCTACCTCTTCGTGGCTGAGTTGCTGTTGTTCCCAGTTGCTTCCACTTTGTTATAATACAACTAACAGTTGACCGTGGAATATTTAGTAGCAAGGAAATTTCACGGAACACCTG
Source organism: Nanorana parkeri (assembly GCF_000935625.1). Lineage (NCBI taxonomy): Eukaryota > Metazoa > Chordata > Amphibia > Anura > Dicroglossidae > Nanorana > Nanorana parkeri. Next base: position 126,001 of record NW_017308509.1, read on the forward strand.
AATTCAATGATTTGGAGGGGTGTCCCAATATATATATATATTTCTACTTTATTCTCATATGGCTATTGTAGCTTGTGATGTTACAGTGATTTTTCCTAAATAAAGAATAGAGTATTACCCTTAATCCACTTTTTATCCTTCCATCTTTAAGTCTTGGCAGCTCTGAACTAATCCATGGCAAGCAGGGGTTTACTAATATGCACTCCTTTTAAGTATAAACTAGCAAACCCATGCCAGTTTCAGAACAGGAAAGTTTTGGGCAAGTCCATCCCTATAATGAGGCAGCCTGAGGCAGTTGCCTCAGGTGGCATCTCTTTGGGTCACATGGATGCTATGAACCAGGTGGGGAGATGTGTATGGCCCTTACACATCTCCTCTCCCAGCTCTTAGCAAACGGAGATGCTGTGGCTGGTGACCCGCTCTGCTCTTGGCAACCAGTGATATAACTGATTGCCAGGAGCTAAGTGGAATGCTCTGGCCGGTGTCCCGCCCAGCTCCTGGCAACCAGTCACATCAGTGAGCTGGGTAGGATGCCAGCCGAAGCTGAGCGGTGCAACACCAGGACGCCGGCCAGAGCACCATTAGTGTGCACCACCAGCACCCCATCAACATCCCCCTGGAATGTGATCACCAGCATCGCCCCAAACCCTCCGATTAGGCAGAGATTATGCTAGGGACACCCCTGGGTTGGGGGATATAACAAGCAACGCTAAAGAAGTTTCTTAGTGGCTAGTATGTGCAAGAGAGTAGTTTGGAGGTTATGACATCAGGCAGTATGTGCAGGAGAGGAGTGAAGGGGGTATGACATGACAGGGGGTAGGATGTGCAGAAGGTGTGGAGGGTAATATATGGGGCAGTATGTGCAGCAGAAGAGTGTGGAGGGTATGACAGAGAGCAGTATGTGCAGCAGAGGAGTGTTGGTAGGTGTGACAGAGGACTGTATGTGTAGGAGAGGATTGCAGAGGGTGTGACAGGGGTAGTATGTGTAGGAGAGGAATTCATGGGCTGCAACAGGGGGCAGTAAGTGTAGAAGAGGTGTGTGGTAGGTATGACAAAGGGCACTATGTGTAGGAGAGGAGTGCAGAGGGTGTGGCAGGGGGCAGTATGTGTAGGAAAGGAGTGCTGAGGGTGTGACGGGGGAAGTATGTGTAGGAAAAGAGCGCAGAGGGTATGACAGCAGACAGTATGTGCAGTAGAGAAGCACAGAGGGTATGACAGTGGGCATTATGTGCAGAAAAGGATTGGGGATTATATGATGGAAAGCAATATGTGCTGGAGAGCTATGCAGAGAGTATGTCAGGGGCAATATATGCAAGAGGAGAGTGTGCAGTGTATGGAAGCAGGCAGTAGTTGCAAGAGAGGAGTGCAGAGGGCATTATGTGGGAATTATGTGCAGTAGAGGAATACAGAGGGTATGACCATGGGCAGTATGTGCGGGAGTGGGGTGTGGAAGGTATGATAGCAGTCAGTATGTGCAGGAGAGAAGTGTGGAGGGTATGAAAGTGGGAAGTATGTGCAGGAGACAAGTGTGGAAGGTATGACAATGGACAGTAAGTGCAGCAGAGGAGTCTGGAGGGGATTACAGGAGGCAGAATTTGAGGGAGGGAAAGGTAGAATTGGTGGAATTTTGGAAGGTATAAAAGCAGGCATTATGTGTAAGAGAAGAAAGTGGAGGGTGACAGTGGGAACAACAGCTAGTCTTTTGACTCAAAAATGGTGGTTACTGATCTTTTCATAATTAGCAATAGATTCACTAAAAAATATGGTCATAGTCATATATTATGAATGACACGGGTGGACACATGTGCCCTACAATGCATTTGGCAACATATTTTCGGCTGTAGAGTAGCAGCATGGGAACCAAGCTGTTTACACAGAGTATTTTACAGAGGAGTAATAGAAAATTAAATTTAAATAATATCAGTATCCAGGAAACGAGCCAGTAAAAATTGAAGCAGGTTATTCTGGGAAAGAGAAGGTGGCATGAGAGATTGTGTTTGCATAAAGCCCAACTTAAGCCTTGCTGATAAGGGAGTCATACTCTTTTGATAACCAGAGTTACCATTTCTTGGGCAATATAATGTGCTCAGTGTTAATAAAACATTTGCAATATAGCTCTGTGTTCAGGATTTAAAAAGCCATAATTATGCAACATTCCAGAGATGCTTACATAATCTCTTGACCATTATCTGAGATCCAAGTTTTCAGTTAGGTGAAAAACGCCTTTATGTGGTGGGCTAATATACTGTGCATCATTCCCTACAACTGTCGACTTTTCTCGAAATATTTAAATATGAGCCAGGGCATAAATAAGCCAAAAATTCCTTATGAAATAAAATGACATTCAGTCTAACAAATGGAACTATTTTGTTTACCTTTTCATTAAACATCCAATTAATATTATTAAAAGAAATACTGCAGACAAAACAGTTGAGAATAAAATGATGACAAATCTTTGCGTCTCCTTTGTTGTCTGATGCTTGTCAGTTTCATCTTCGGGACAGACATCTAGTAAAAATAGTGTCAATAAGAAACACAGTGATTAAAAAATCAAACACATATATTTATAGTTTTACAGCAGAGATCATTTTTAAAACCTTTCCATAATGAGTCAACCAAATTCAAATAATTCCTACCATACAGACTGTCATTCTTCATGAAGGTAATGTTGCTCCACTGACTTTCATAGGTGGAATAGAAACATTCCTCCTTTGTTCGAAATTTTGCTTGCATTTCAAAGCATTTCTCCTTATCTAGCTCTGGGTTACCAAAATGACACACAATTGAAAAATCATTTGTGTATTTGCATTCCAAAGATGTTTCAGATATCTGTTGAGTAGAACAAAACAAGTTTTAAAATAATTAAAGTAAATATACATTGCAAACTAAATATAATGTAACGCATGCAAATGAGACTTACAGTCTCTCAGGTAGTGTAATACCTTCCAAACCTTGCTCAGTCATGTAAATTCACCACAAACTTTTCAAATTCTAAATATGAAAGTGAACCTATCACATTGCCCATTTATGGGAAAATTGTAGGTTCTCTTGACAGCCCACCACCCTCCCCCCTCCTGTTGATAATTACCTTCCCTAACGTTCCCCTGCCACTCTGCTCATCTACCAGAGCCATGAGTTAAACTCTGTGTAATCTGGGGTCATGCAATGTTTGGGGTTAAAAGGGAATTACGGGCAGAGGGCTTGTGGTCATATTAGTTGGGGAAAACAAGTTACCTCTGAATGGTTCACAGAATACAAGGCGTTTTGTGAAATGACGGGGATGGGTGGGGGGTAAGCGAACAAATGCTGTTGGATTTTTTAATTCATTTTATACGATGGAGATTGCTACTGGAACATTTAAAGATGGGCAAAACACCCAAAGCTCACAGGAGTACAGTAATAAAGTCAGGAAAAATAGGCCAGGGAGATCACACTGTTCTAGTATCCAAAAACATATAAGAAACTTTTGCAGTCAAATTTACAAAGCCCCCACGTAATGTTTGTTATGCATTCCCATTCACAACATACTTAAAAAAATATTTTTTTAAATGTCCTTAATAATATGCATCAATAACTGCCAGCCATGAAAAATAATGCTTACCTGCCATTGATCGGTATTTCTTGTTCTTAACTGCAGATCCATATAAAAGCAAAAATCGGAGACTGTATTACCAAACCCTTCCCAAACACTCTGAATGATCATTTGATTTTCTTCCCATCTTAAAGTCATACGATTTGGAGGACCTATGCAAATGATGCAGTTACTATAGCACTGCTTGAAGAATAGCTGTGAATACATTCATGTGATCATACAGTCAATACAATGCAGACTGTGTTAAATGCAATCCTATGCATACATTGGTAAGTGATATGAATTCAATATGGGTTCTCCTAGGAATTCATGTTTAAAAAAAGAATAACTGCTTGTATGTGTGCTGTGAATGTGCACCTGTATTAGTAAACACCAATGTTTTTGTATGTAGTAAAGGAAGAATCCGGCCGCACTCAGTTCAACGCTGAATCAGTGTATTGAAAATTCGTCAGTAACACTGAGTCCTGCCCAAGGTTCGCCCCTCTGACATGTTTCACCCAATCCTGGGCTTAGTCATAGAGATGAGGGGGCAGACCTCAGGGTAAAAACAGTCCTTGGTGAGCAATATTGAGTTACATTCTTGTGATAAACCATTACCTATTTTAAATATTGGGAGTAAAGCCTGTGTGACCTCTAGGTCCAGGCCTTCTGGTTTGCTCCTTCCCCAGCCAGTCCCTAAGCATCCCTGGACTAATTTGGCTATGAATTTTATTGTGGATCTTTCTACCTCAAACGTGCACATAGTTATCTGAGTCACCATAGTTCACTTTAGCAAAATGGCCCACTTCATTCCACTGCCTAAACATCCCTCCTCCAAGTTACTGATTTCCTTTTTTTGTTTGTTTGAGAGATATTTTGGGGTCTATTCACGAAGCTGCCGAGGGCAGCCGAGTGAATGACCGATCTGAAGTGAAGTGAGCCGAACACTGTTCGGCTATTCACTTCAGGCTGGTACATCAACTTCTCGATATACCCCAAAGCATTGTCTCACACCGGGGCACATGGTTTGTATCTGCATTTTGGAAATCTCAAAATTGTGTCAAATTTTGTCAAATCTCAAAATTGTGTGCTTCTGTCAAGCTGCAAAAAACGTTGGTACCCCAAATTGTCCAGTGTCCAAGGTAATGCTTTAAAAGCCAGTACAGGTCATCAATTTAAAGTCAACCATGAAAAATGGCCCTAGTTATTGCTCTCACTCTGGCATGCAAAGCAATACCCAACATGCGCGGCACAAACATTATTTTCATAAACATTTCCAAAACTGGAATTAGGGATTCCAGTCATGCATGTATTCCCCTTCTGACCCTCCTGCAGAGCCACTTTGGGTCTCCCATTGCATTCTGTGGTAACAATTACAGCTATCTTCTATTCTACACCATCAGGTCCTCATTGCATTAGTCCACTGTTAAATAAAAATGTATATCTAAGGATTTTTTTCACAGATAACTACTGGCTATGGGCCAGTCTTTTGCCAGCCTACATTACAACTTCCTAGCTGGCGAGGCAACTGCTTGCAACATTGCCCATCATTCTTGTTCTATCATTTGGAATGTACTCTATGAAAGAATGATGAAGGAGCCTACCATGGAGGAAGGGTCCTAAATTACACAAATGTTTCTAAAAGGACCTCACTTCCCTAACTACGTTGGGGCCATTGATCTGAAGCACATTAGAGTCATAATGTCTCCAGCCAGCTGCACCAGACTTTTTATTATAAAAAAGTACTTTCCCCTGGTGCTTTTTAGGATTCCAATTATTGATTATGTTATTCCTTTGCTTATTGTCCCAGTAATGTCTGTGGGATGCTTCAAAGAGCTGGTGTCTGTTCCTCACCTCACATATGAGATCATCAATATCCACTGAGGAGCATGGTAGACACATGCTCACTGTGGACACTGAGCTGCAGCCAAACTCTTGCTACAGCACATGGAATTAGGTCACAGAGGGCATGCCTAAATAATATGCAGAACCAATGCACCACAATGCATATGACAACGACAACGTACTGCAAACAGATTCATAGAAATGAATGACAAAATGTGCATTTCAACGCACAAATTTTTGTTGGCCCTCAGCCAGCTTTGTAACAGGCTCAATCCATCCTTGGAGGTCTGCTCAATTTCCAGTGTTCTCGGGTCCAACACATCACCATAAGGTTACCATTTTTCCTTTTTCAATCCCTTTTTTAGGGGTCTAACCTTGGGAAACAAATGCCCTGTACAGGACACCAAGAATGGGTCCTGGATGGACGGTATATTTCCCTGCTATTTAGGACTATGGTTACTTTAAGAGGGATGTTAAAACAGGTTTTCTGAATGGTAAGGGTTAACCCACCTGCTAGGAGTGGTTTAAAGAGCACAGGAAGTCAGCCTGCAGGTGTCTGTGAGGTGTGTTTGAAGCTAGACACATGGCTGTGCTAAGCTAGGGACTGCTGACTGCTGAGACACTGCTGCTGGGCGCATGGGCCTGTGTTTCAACCTCCTGGAGCCAGCTGGGACTCTAACCCTGGTGTTGGGCAAACTTAGTGAACTGGCGAGCCACTGAGTAATTTGTACTGAACAGAAGTGCTATTTGTTTTGTAGTTTTGCTGAAGACAAGCTGTATAATTTGACCAGTTTTGCAAAATAAACACTGTTTTGATTATTAAGTTACGGCTGGCTATTGATCTCAACCGTCCCCAGCAGTGTTTCTGCCAGCAGTGATATGCAGAATGGGAGTGGTGTACTGGATGCTGGAACACTCTCTGCACTAAAAGAAGTTAGAACAGCCAGATGGAGTTATTGCCACCTAACATTTGAAATATAGTCCCATATAATACATTTGTGTGTACTAATAATGAGTTTAGTGTATTTATGTTGAAAATATAATTTTAATAAACATTTGCACAACTATCACGGGACCTACAAAATCTATAGCACCATCTTTTTTTTCCTATTGGTTCTGTGCTTTCAGAAAATGTATGTTGGGGGAGGGGAGTTTGTCTTTTACAGACTATAAAAGCTGTAAGTGAAATATTATTTAAAAAAACTAAAAAATTGCAAAAATGGTCTGCTACCTGAGGGTAAAAGAGGAGCTTAGGGCCTTGCAGCAAAATAGTTAAACCTCCTTCCTTGAAAGTAATAATGTTATATAAAATACACTTCTGTTAAAACTGCTAAGTTCATCTGTCATCAAACCAAGAGCTGTTTGGGGTTGGAAGAGAGCAGATAGGGGTTAAGGGCTCATTCACATGAGCATGCACATCTATGCAGCATGCATTCCCATGCAGAAACTTGCTCCCGGGTGGCACAGGTGAAGCTTGTAATTGCGTGCCGCCACAGACAGTGTGCATTGAAGTGCGGGTACCTGGACCTGCACATATGTGCAGGTTCGGGTAGGCATGTAGCCATGTGCAGCCACATCCTACCATAGGTTGGTGCAGACGGCTGCATTCAATTACATGTATGACCAGTCCATCCAGGGAGCAAGTCTCTGCACAAGTGTACATGCTGTATTGATGTGCACTTCCATGTGAATGTGAGTCCCTAAAGCAAGGGTAGGCAACCTTGGCACGCTGGCTGTTTTGAAACTACTAGTCCTAAGTGCCAAGACTCTGACAGCCACAGGCAAGATGCGCAGAGGCATGATGGGATTTTAAAGTGGTTCTAAAGCCTCCGTTTTTTTTACCTATACAGTATCTACTGCAGCAAGCAGTAGATATAGGCAAAAAGTTTTTTTTTAAAAACGCTTTAACAGTGGTTTAAACTTACCTCGTTATCGCTGCGCGCTCATGAGCCGAGAATCCGGAACTGCTCGTACGGCCGCAAAGGATGTATGGGCGGGCGCAATGCGCAGTACGATTTCTCGGTCGGGAGACGAGCAGAGACGCAAGGTAAGTCTATGGACGCGTGCACCCGTATGCAGACACCGCTGGATCAGAAGTGCCTGCAAGCAGAGAGGAGTCAGCGCTGGATCGGAGAGCCGTCGCACCGCTGGAGGGACAGATGAAAAAATGAGGAAAGAAGAAGAAGATCGGATTAAGAGACATCATTTAAGGTTAGTGCTGACATTAGCATGGGGGGAGGGAAAAACATTTTATCCTTTAATGTCACTTTAAGTTTCAGCACAGCTGGAGTGCTAAGGTTGCCTATCCCTCGTTTAAATTATCTAGCGCTCCACAGAAAACATATTTTTAGGTTGGAGCTCTGCTTGAATGTTTTATAATAAGCTCACAGTTGTGAATTCTTAATGATCATGCTTTGATCCTCACAACATTATTTTGTTCTATTACCATTAGGTTTACTTACAATATTTCTAGACTAGGTATTCTAACACGAGCAATCATCACTAAGTTTGTCCCTATATTTGTGCAACCAAATATTGCCCCTGCTGTCCTGCAACTGATCATAGTTTTTGTAACTAAAGCAGTTCATTTGACTTACTACATAGACAAATAGTTCTCACAAGATGCAAGCCCCTACAACCTGTAGCAATTACGATTTAAGTCTATCACAAATATTCACACTTCACATGGAACAATACGACACATATTAACATTACCCAATCATGTTATGATTTATAGGAAAAATAACCCTTTTCATGGATTTAAAAAACATTTTTGTTAGCTCATAGCCCTGATAGTCTACATACTAAACATATGGCTATTCACAAAAGGGTGATGCGTTTGGAGAAGGCAGGAGAAGTGAACAATCTAGGACAACATAGCTGAACTGGAAAGTGAGCTGAATTGGAGAAGTTTTCCAAAAAAGCTGTTTTGTCCTAGATTGTTCACTTCTCTTTGCCTTCTCCAAACTCTTCACCCTTCACCCACTGCTTATTTCTTTTAAGCAGTGAAATACCAGAATCAAAAGAGTGTTTCACCATGTACATAGATTATAACAAACTATACCAGAAACAAGGTTTTTGAGATATTAGGCATATCAAAACTAGAACTTATATTCATTTTCTATAGAGTAAAAAAAGGTTAAAACCCCCCTTCAGTTTTTTTTGTTTTTGTTTGTTTGATTTTGTGGTGTCCCGTTGGGGAGAATAACTTTCACTTCCTGTCCCATAGACACAACAAAAAGTTGAAAAAAAGAGGAAAGCTCATCAAAATATGAAAAATCCCATTTTAGACAATTGTTACCAGAAGAAGTGTCCTCATTGGAAGATTATCTCTCTATCTGTTTTGGTGTCAATTTAAAATTTGGGATTTTTGTTCACTTTCGCACACAGGGATAATGGTCACCAGGACAAACAGAGAGAGTGAATCTCCCCATTGAGCACACAATACAAATCTGACTGAAGTTCTAACCTTTTACCACGCTATCCAAAGCTAAAAAAGATTAAAATGTTAGCTTGAAATTATATTAAGATGATCTCTTTCACATGCATATTTAAGAGGCATTAAAACAGTAATGCAGTAATACAAACTGTAGCAGAGCAATGAATGACTTTGACAGTTACGATTTTATCTCACTCAGAAAAAAAAACACAAGATCTCAAAACTGTAACAAAATATGATAAAGCAAATATTGCATTGCTGCTGCAGCTGTTAAACTAAAAGCATCATACCCTTAAATGTGTTGATATTCCCCTGCACACCATCAGTTAATAGAGTGTAGAAGAGAAGAAACATTGCCGCCACCAATCTGTCCATGTGAAACATTTTCTGCATCACAAGACACTAAGTTATGACTGCTGTGTCTCATTGTCAGGAAAAAGATCTTCATTGATTTATACCAAGGGAAACAGTTTAAGGAAGTGACAACAGGAAAGAACTACAATACAGAATATCAATATGTACAGCATAAGCATGGCAATGTTATAGCTACAGTCACATTTTATTTATTATTATAGGAGTCTAGAAATGAATACAAAACTTGCTTTTGCAAGGATACCAAAACACCCCAGTCTTTTTACTGCTCTCAGCTCCCCTCTTCACAGTTATGTATTTTAGATTTTAGATTGCTTGATAAAACATTTATATTTTGCTGCTAAGTTGAAAACGAAAACAAATATTTCACACGTTTGCAAAAGTAAAATATTTGATAATTATTGCTAAAATCCAAAGCACACACAAACAGATGGTCCTGGAAGTTTATGGTAGGGATATTTTACTATATAGACCACACCATTTTTCAAGTAGTGTTGCAAGACTCCTATTCCCCCCAAATAAATTATTTGTCAAATAGGCTCTGTCAGCTTCAGTCACATATTTAACTATCCAAAAATTCAGATAGCAGCCTGAAAAGGTATAACAAGGTGAGTTTAGAGGGTCTTGAAGTGAATCAAATGCATATTCATGGATGACAGCCATAGCAACTGCTGATATGTGGCTAGGAGCGTTAGCTTTGTGACAGCATAACCGTCCTCTTAGGGTATTTTACTTTGGCTTTGATTATAATTCTTTAGCAGGCAAGGAACACTTGTTCCAGTGATGGCTTGGCCACATTGCAAGGTAATCCACCATCACACCCCCACCCACCCCCCCACACACACACACACACCTCCCCCATCTGGATCCTAGAATCTGTTGGCACCACATTTCCAGCAAAAGCTAAATACTTTTCCATTTTTGGAGTGTGTAAGCCACCATGATTTCATTATTTTGGCTGTTGTTTTGGTTTTGAGATATATTGGTGTGCTCATGTTTCATCTGCTGTTAAAATGCTGCAGACATTATTCTCTATGGTGTGAAAGAGTGCAAGATTATTTTATTACATGTTCTGTCTAAATTCTGCCTTTCATTATGCAATCTCTCCTTGCCAGATTTTTTTTAATGTGCTAAATTGTTGTTTTTAACTTGTATACTTTGTTATTAATATACCTCAGATTGTCTGCCTACCATGGGGTCATGTTCAACACTTGTTCTCCCGTGCTTGAATTCTGATGAAAACTTTTTATAGTGTTTTGTGACGAGGCATCCTTCCTTTGTCTTACTCCTATATCTTCATGAAGGACCTTTGGCCCAAATCATGTTCTACACAAATAATTATCACAAAGTTATACTCTTGTGTTTCCTTCCTTGGGTCACTCAGCCAATTCCTAGAATTAGCTAAGATTGAACATACTAAGAAGCTGACAATTGGTCTAAGCTGATAAAGATATGGTTTGCTACACTTTAAAAAAATTGCAATTGTCAGACTACTCCCTTATGGTCAGGCTAAGAACCTAAAGGATAGCCATGCATATGTGAGAAGCCATGCTCTGGGTGATGTGTTGGAACTGGTTCAAAATCCTTTTTAGTTTATCTATATCACACCCATATTGCTGTTCTTTTTAACACTTTAATGTGTCTTTTATCAATGCATTTATGTCACCATGGAAAAATGTATACCATCATGGCTGAATATATGGTAATGGGAAAAAGGGTTGAAGAGTACCAACCATTAAACTTGGAGCAAGAGCTCCCTAGATGCTCATTTCACAATTTGCATGTCTAACTTGCAGACCAGATAAATATATACAGTAATATAAAGTAATTCTTAATTCACTCACCTACCACTAAGTTGGCTTCTGAAAGTTGGCTGTGCTGCACCTGCATGATTTTGTCTCCATTCACACTCTTCTAAAGTAATGGCAATTACATGATGTTGGCTTCTATTTGGTCAGCCAGCAATAAGCAATCTGAAGATGATATCATGAAGCTAACATGTTCTGGAAAAGTGAGTATGAGTTACTGTCAAGTATATGGGTATGACACAGCCTTTCACAGTTTCAAAGGCTTAAAGTGTATTTCCACTTTTGCAGTCAAATTTGATACCCCACTATACATATGTTTGTTATGTGTTCCCATTCACACAGCAATCCTAAAAATTAATTTTTAAAAACATTTCTTATATTTTAGATGTCTCTGTTGAGCAGGACATAGGACTGATGGCAAGCTTTTCTGTACAATTTCAAGTGTTAGGAAAGACTGGCTGGACCCACAGAAACATTAGGTACACCCTGAGCTTTCTCTCATTAACATACAATGCTTCTAGATCTTTAATACTTTGTTAGGGCATGTAGTGTTCACATCTATGTTACAACTGATGATGGCATCTGCCAGCACGGCACATACAGGGTTAATTATGGGAACCTTCCAAGCCCCCTTGCATTTCTATTTAGCTTACAGAAAAAAGGTTATATATAAGCAGCAACTTTTAATTTTTTTAAGGTATGTTATGTTAATGGTCGCATGTAACAAATATAAAGTAGGTGTTTTCCCAATCTGACTATAAAAGTGGAAATACACTTTAATGCTGGTGGTGAGTGGGTAATTAGTAAATAATATTTGGTGTGGTATAAGGGTGGAGAAGAAGGGTACACTAGACTCAACAATATTGTTATTTCTGTACACAATCATGTCCTATATGCTACTATAGTCATAAATCTGTCCTGTTGTATTACAGTATGTGGCTCATTTGATTTCTCACAGTATTATTACTTTTGTACACCTCTAATCTGTTCAAGATTCCCTAATACAAAATTGCTTAACTGGAGACATATAACTCATAAGTCTGCCCAAACAGAAAGTTAGAAGCTCACTGGATGTCTTACATATTTTAAAAGTATCCAGCAAAAATGTTTTTGTTACCTTTGGACAGAGTGTAGGAAGGATTAGTGTAGGGAAGTCTCTCTGACCTTCTGTATAGCATTGTTAATGAAACTGTGTGAAGCTCTTTGTATGAGGCAGACGCTAACAGGGGTTTAGGGTAGGGTAGTAGATATAGGTTTTGGGAAATGAGTAAGGTTTTGGGTACATCTCCATTTAAAAGCAGGTTGTCTAGTACGCCTAATTAGCTCCCAGTCCTGCCCTGTCTTCTCCCAGTCAGGGTGCTACTATAAAGGGGATTGCAAGAAGCTCATGTGGCAATGCCACCACTGCCACCAAAATGTGACAGTGGCAGTCTCAGATCCCGCTGCTGCCACCAAAATGTTATGATTGTGCCTCAGCTTCACCCTGTGCAGAGATTTTCGAGCTCCCATGACAACAATTTAAGCACAAACACACTGAGTGAAAATGACTGGGGTCAGATAACTTTGCCGTTAACCCCTTACACACAATCAGTAGTAGTCACCATATATTTTAATGCAAGCATGCACCAATAACAGCATCTGCTGTAGTTTTTCTGACATTTAGGAAATATCTGTGGCACTCTTTGCTACACCAGACAGGAATGTAACAGAGTTTCAAATATGACAGCCTTTCACAAAAGGCAATACGTTCTTTAATTTCTGTTTTCGGATATTCAGCTTAACAAATTTAAAACATTGTTTTAATGGAAAAAAAAAGAAATTCAATGCAAGAAAATATTTACAGAAAAAGTATTACCAAATAAACACTAAGCAACAGTAAAATAAATGTAATTAAAAGGGAAAAGAACTTAGCAAAGTTTTACTGTTCTTTGTTCATGGTCCAGTCCTCTGCAGAGTCCAATCTGATCTAAAGGTCATTGTCTCTCATTAATGATTCTCATAAATGTCTCTTCTAAATTAAGCAATCCTTCATAATTTCAGTAGTAAACGAGAACTAAAGCTGCAATTACAGCAGCAACCAATATTTCCAGAAAACAAGGCTACAATCTGACAACCAACATTATTAGTAGTATTACTTTATAGTAATAGTATTATTGATAAAATAAAACCACAATTTGTTAGACATCAAACATGATATGTATCTTATGCATAGTCTTCTTAGGGGAGGTAATGTGTCCCACCTACCTTCTGCACCTCGTAAGATAGGCGTTTGATATGTAACTGATAGTTATTTTTTCATACATCAGTGTAATCACTTTTTATGAATATCACTCCCTTGGCATACCAATTATGTAAAATAAATCGATTTTGGTTCTGGTAGTTAAAAAACCAAACCAGTATGTGTATTTGCTTTAAACCATTCCTGGGCTGTTTCATGACTATTTAAGATAGTACTGCATTAAATGTCTCTGGCTTTCCAGACTCTGCTAAGTGTTGTTTATGACAGCTATGTAGCCATTTAAGACTGAGCTCATTAACAGGCTTTGCAGATCCCTGGCAAGATGTTTATGCATTCCATTTGCTAACCTGCTTGATTCAACCTGATATGTCCTGACCTGGTTATTTTAGTAGGGGGTTACATGAAATGTCTCAGCTCTCTGCCTAGCCATACAAACAAAAGATAAAAATCTGGTTGTCTTGTCACTGACTTGTAAATTTTGGAGAAATGGGGGTGGCACTTTGTACAACACAACTTCCCTATTCTTCTTACGCAGTTTGGGGTTCATCATGGCATCCGAACAAACAAATAAAGTAGTAGCTAACAGACTAGTATTACAATGCACCAAAATGAATGTACAGTGCATTGTGTTACAATTATGCTGCAAGTCCAGTATTTCTTGGGTTGCAGTGCTTGGATCCCATTCATTGTTAATTTGCTGCTTCAATACAATACTCGTTATAGTAAAGGGGCCCTAAATTATCTATTAGTGAATACAGAGCTGCATTTATTTATTTCTTTATATATCTGCCTGGGGTTCAGATTTTAGTTTTTTTTCTATTTTCCCTAGATAAACTGTGAATATTTATTTTGTATCACTTTTTCTTCACAATGTAATAAAAATGTCTAAAGGCTGATTTGTTTGCATGTGGGGAGAAGGGGTAAGACACCATGTTGCTTCTCTACAGGACTGCACATAATTGAAGGCCATTCCTGGGGTAGAACAATTAATTTGGGATGCAGCAGGAAGAATGTTTAACAAAGAAAATCTGTGTAAAGGTGCAAATATATTCATTAAATGCTGATTGCTAACCATTTCCCCTTCATGTTTCCGCTTAATCACCACATTTCTAGTAAGATAATAGCCCTGTTAGATATCTTTCCGAAAACTATTGTGTGCACAGGAGTCCACTCTCACGCACATTGAAAAGGTTATATAAAATCTCTGTATTGCTGCACAGAAACAAAAGATAAAAATCACTGCTAGCAGCATAAAAACATACCATGTCTCAGCATTGCCTAAGCAAAACAACAAACATCAAAAGGCATCTTAAAGAATAGTTGTGCCCCAATACATTCCCTATATTATGAAGTATTATTATTATACAGGATTTATATAGCGCCAACAGTTTGTGCAGCGCTTTACAATATAAGAAAGACATTACAATCACAATACAATTCAATACAAGATGGTAAGGAGGGTCCTGCCCGTGAGGGCTTACAATCTAAAAGGGAGGGGCAAGTGATACATGAGGAGGTAGCTGTGCGGGGATGATTGTTTGAGAAAGTGATTGTCCAGCGGTTAGGTTGAGGTGGGATAGGCTTCCCTGAAGAGATGAGTCTTAAGGGATCGCCTAAAGGCAGTCAGTGTGGGAGATAGATGGACAGGTTGGGGTAGAGAGTTTCATAGGTTGGGAGAGACTCTAGTGAAGTCCTGGGGGCGAGCATGGGAGGAATTGATGAGGGAGCTGGAAAGCAGGAGGTCTTGTGAAGAGCGGAGGGGACAGTTAGGGAGATACTTTGAGACCAGGTTTGAGATATAGCCAGGGGCAGAGTTGTGGATGGCTTTGTAGGTAGTTGTTAATATTTTGAATTTTATCCTTTGGGCTATTGGAAGCCAGTGTAGTGATTGACAGAGGGGGGTTGCAGGCACTGAGCGGTTGGTAAGGTGAATGAGTCTGGCAGCTGAATTCATGATAGACTGAAGGGGGGGATATCCTGTGTAGTGGAAGGCCAATGAGGAGGGAGTTACAATAGTCAAGACGAGATATAACAAGTGAGTGGATGAGTAATTTTGTGGTTTCCTTGGTGAGGAAGGGGCGTATTTTGGAGATGTTACGAAGGTGAAGGCTGCAGGATTTGGATAGTGATTGGATGTAGGGAAGAAAGGTGAGGTCCGAGTCAAGGATGACACCTAGGACCTTGGCATGGGGGGAGGGCTGGATAGTTGTGTTAAAAATCTCAAGGCAAAAGTTGGGAGAAGGCGCACGAGCGGGAGGAAATAACATGAGCTCAGTTTTTGAAAGGTTGAGTTTTAAGGAGTGTTGCGCCATCCAGACTAATATGTCAGTTAGTAGATTAGTGGCACGCAAGGACACTGAGGGGGTGAGTTGCGGAGTAGAGAGGTAGATTTGAGTGTCATCGGCATAGAGATGGTATTGGAAGCCAATATGAGGTTATTAACTGACCAAGAGAGGAGGTGTAGATAGAGAAAAGAAGGACAGAGCCTTGGAGGACCCCTACAGAAAGAGGAGGGGAGGAATTCGATTTGTAGGTGACACTAAAGGAGCGCATATATACGTAAGAGGAGAACCACGAGTGAGCAGAGTCTTGTAGGCCAAGTGAGTGGAGTTTTTTGAGGAGGAGCAGGTGGTCCATAGTGTCAAAAGCAGCAGAAAGGTTTAATAGCAAGACTAAGGAATCGTGGCCATTGTTTTTAGCTGTTAGTAAGTCATTAGTGAGTTTTAGGAGGGCGGTTTCAGTGGAGAAAGCCAGATTGTAAGGGGTCAAGAAGGTTGTTATCAGCGATGTGGCGACTCAGGCGGCTGTAGATAAGGCGTTCTAGGAATTTTGAGGTGAATGGGAGTAAGGAGATTGGTCTGAGATTGTTAAGGTCAGTAGAGTCCATTGATGGTTTTTTGGGTATTGGGGTGACCAGGGCATGCTTCAGAGGGGAGGTAAAGATGCCAGTAGAGAGTGAGAGATTGAAAATGTGAGTAGGAGAGTGTAGGATAGAGTAAGAGGGTGACCGAAGTAGTGATGAGGTAACAGGGTCCAGGGGGCAAGTGGTAAGGTGGGTGTCCAAAAGAAGCTTTGTGACCTCCTCTGTCGTGACAGGGTCAAAAGAGGAAAGTAACAAGTGTGATGGTGGGTGTCACGTACCTTAGGGGAGTCTGAGTTGAGGAGGGCGGCCTCTCTCACAGCTCCGGTCCCGGAGCACCTGGATTGGTTACAGGGGCGCCGGGGCACAGAGGGGCAAGGGTGCCAAAGGCTGGTTAGCCTGTTGCGTCTGTGAGATGAGATGGAAGTGCGTAGATCCAAGCAGGAAGCAGGATGCGGATGCACCGAAGAGGATCCAGAAGGCTTTAGATCCGATGAGCTGAGGAAGCTGGAAGCAGAACACACAAGGCAGAAGGATCGTCGAGCAGGCCGAGGTCATCAAAGAGCTGGCAACGCAGTACAAGGGTTGAGGCAGAATCCAGGTCAAAAACAAGCCGGGGTCTTCAGGGAGCAAGCAACAACAGAGATAAGTCCAAGTCGGGCAGTAACGGGTTATCAGGATACAGAAAACACAGGAACACAGAACACAGGAAGCTGACGATCTGACAGCATAGGAGGATAGCTGAACACAGCCTTTATAGCCCAGTTGGCGCCAATTGTTCAAATGACACGTCAGCGCGTGCTCGTGCGCACAAACACGCACACGGCGTGCACGAACGTGAGCGTGACGCGCACGTACGTGCGCACATCCTTGCAAAGACGCTGCTCCTATTATGGCTCTATGGTCCACAACAGGCGCATGCGCAGACGGCGACACTCGAACTCTGGCTCTGGCTTTCTGACAGTGGGTCTGGAACATGAGTAGGGGAAGGTGGCTGCAGAGTGGCGATCTGATCTCGAATTGTATCTATTTTGTTTTTTAAATGAATGGCAATGTCCCGGGCAGTGAGTGAGTTAGTGGGTGGTGGCTGTGGGGGACATAGTAGAGAGTTAAAAGTGGAAAAGAGTTGACGAGGTTTAGATGAGAGTGTGTTAATGAGAATGACAAAATAAGTCTATTTGGCAGCACGGAGGAAGGAATTATATTTTAGGAGGGCAGCTTTACACAAGGTGAAGTCTTGCAGAAGCCTAGTTTTTCGCCACAGTCGTTCAAGAGTGAGTCTATGGGGGTGATTTACTAACCTAAACACACGCACGCACCAGGTGCGTGTGATTTTCACACAGCAAAACGTATTTATCAACCAAAAAGTCTCTAAAAGCATATTTCCACTAATGCCATATATGGAAAAATCATGCACATGATGCATATATAATGCTGCTTCACAGTTTAGACAAAAATGGTTAGCTCATGCATTTACATTCCTGCATTCATAAACGCAAGCAACACAACATAGAGCTAATTTACACAACATCACCTTGGAATTCATGCATGGCTTTGCACAACACACCTGCTGGGTGTGTACACACTACAAAGGTGTTTAGATTCCACCCATAGATCATGCTGGGAGGGAACACACTAAAGAGATGTATACATGTTCGTGGTGTGTTTATAAGGTTAGTAAATCAACCCCCATGTCTTTTTAGATGTCTGGTTTCTTTTGTTTGCCACGGTTGTAGTGGACGTGGTCTAAGTCTGCGTGTAGTGAGGGGAGCCAGAGTGTCTAGAGAGGACGAAAGTGAGCTGTTGAAGACAGAAATAGCCAGGTCAGGGCAGGACAGGGATGAGATTTTGTCATAGAGGTAGTCCGTAGCAGAGTAGAGAAGAGAAGGGTCGAGGTGGCGAAAGTTTCTTGAAAAGTGCATTGAGGGGATAGAAGGATTCCCACTCCACCTCCTTTCCGTCCATTGGGTCTGGGTGAGTGCGTCAAATGTAGGCAACCACGGGAGAGGGCAGCAGGGGAGGCAGAGTCGGATTCCTGAAGCCAGGTTTCAGTAACAGCAGGCATGTTAAAGGAATTGGAGATAAGAAGATCATGGACAGCAGTGAGTTTGTTTCAGACAGAGCGGGCATTCCAGAGGGCACCTGAGAAGGAAGGACCGGTTCTAGGAAGCTGGGGAATAGAAATCAGGTAGTACCCATAATATTAAGAATGCCTAAAAATAAACAAGTATGATCAGGAGCTGATTGTACAATTGGATAATAAAAAGTAGTTGGAATCCAAATTGTATTTTTTTTCTTTACTGAAGTGTCACACAAACTTTTTCTCAAATTTTGTCTGCAAAATTTTGTTTGCAACACTGTAATATTCATTTATGGATTTTTGATTGTATATTGCCCAAAACAGCACAGTAATGGACATTTGAAGAGGATCAATTATTTATAACCGCCACCTCTCTGACAGTTCTTCTAATACATATCCAGGGTTATTCACAAAAGGGTGAAGAGTTTGGAGAAGGCAGGAGAAGTGAACAATCATGGACAACATAGCTGAACCAGAAAGTGAGCTGAATTGGAGAATTTTTCCAAATCAGCTATGTTGTCCTAGATTATTCACTTCTCCTGCCTTCTCCAAACTCTTCACCCTTTTGTGAATAACCCTTATAGATGGTAACATATAAATGGTAAAATGCATGATATAAATTACCTTCATTAGACAAGGACTACTCAAGAACAATTATTTCATGATGATTTTTTTTTATTTTCTTTGCACATGATTGGTTATAATTTGCAAAGTTAGGTTTCACCACATTCTTTAAGTAAGGGAAAATCCCCCTGTAAAATGCAAATTTCCTTGTGTGTTTCCAGTGAACACCCTATTTGCCTTTAGTAAATCAACTACCCTATCTCCAGGGGTGTGACCTTCTGTGGGTGCAAAATTTTGGTTGCTGGGAGGAGTGCCACATCTTTGAAGATAGTAATCACTTCAGTTCTTTAATATACAGGTATATATAGACAGGGCCGGCCTTAGGCCTTTAGGCGCCCTGTGCAGATCTGATATTTAATGTGCAAGATGATTTACAAGTAGAACAATTTTTGGAATATCTGAATAGGAATAGATAAAATCTCAATTTCACTTGAAGAGTCTGTGAAGAGAGACCATTTGGTATGTCAATTTAAAAGGCTGTAAAGAGAAAAAGACCATTTTAATGGGGACATTTAGGAAGACTATTTCTAGGAATTCCTTTTTGCATGGAAAAAGTTGCCACCTTGCACATGTTAAACAAGCCTTACAGAGAGGGCAATTTATTAGGGATTGTAGAAATTGATCAGCTTTGTCTATGTATGAAAGAGAAGCTGAAGAATCAGGAGCCAGATATCAGAATAGAGAGTATGATAGAAAAAGTATGGAGTAAGAATATACTGTATACATGCCAACAACAGTAGTAGAGAAGAGCTATTGAAAGGTAAGAGAAAGAACATACAAACAGAAAGAACAGAACCATGTTGTCTTTATCACTAGCTGTAGCATGGAATTTAATAGAATCAAGGGGGTTTTACAAAAGTATTTACTTATGCTGAATAGAGGTTTACGTTCTCAGAGACGTTTGAGTAGAGGAGTACTGTATTTTTTTGGCCAAGTGGGCTCCAACTTTGGAGAATGTTTTATTTTATAGTGTGTTTAGATCTGAGAAGCCGGAGAGTAAAGCTGGCCATATTCTGTTAAAGTTTTTTGTTTCGCCTGCAGGCTGAACATAAAAACTCGTCAGATTCCTCCATCCACCCTAAACAGTGTGGCTATTGTATTCTGATAGCTGTCACACTACCCGAACAATGACTGCAACTGATTGGCTTTAGTCACTGTTCGACTGAAAAGTTTCTCCCCAAATCCTTCAGTTTTCTGCGGCTACTGACAGGGCCACCTATGGAGAAATTTCCGGCCAGTTCATGAAGAACCAGCGGACAATTGCTCAGTGTATGTCAAGCTTAACTTGTAGAAGCAACGTAAAGTGAGAAATGTAAAGTAAATATGAGTTTTTAGGGTGCTCTTGTTGTGTATATGGAAAACAATTCCCAAGAGGTGGTTTCTTGTGTTATGGTTAAACTCTTTTGGATCAAACAGTTAGTGAATGGTAATACCAAACACATCATTTACACATAAATGTGCATGACATGTAATATGTTGGTCAAAGGACCAGAAGACGTTGTGATATGTTTTAGTCTTGATGGATTTGTATGGTGCCCTGCGTTGAAATTCGTTGTAATGATCATGTGTGCATTTAAAAGCCACCACCCACACCCTTTTTTTGCCCTTACTCTACGATGAAATCCAATTATGGTTTAAACACATTAGAGGGAGAAGCTCAGGTAGGTGGATGTGACTTTCATTCTCAACAAATTTGTACACAGAGTTTTTTTTGGCGTTTTTGGACTGTGGTATGAATTTATTTTCTAAGCAATGTACTGGCTGGTAACGACAGACTTGGAATCATAACCATCACACACAGTGAAGAGGGGTTTTTAAGTTGAGATCTAGAGCTGAGCATTTTGCTTTGTGAATTGTTACCCACTGGTGCGTGTCCTGCATGGCCAAAGCACAGGACTACCTACAGAGTTAGGTTTAGAGATCAATGTAGGTTTAGGACTACATTTTTAATTATGGGTTTTGGTTAAATTTAAGGGTTCATTTTAGAGGAAAGTTTAGATTATAATGGGGGTAATATAGTGTAGGCTTAAGGTCAGGGTTAGGCTTCTGGGTTGGGCCAAAGATTATGTTAGGGATTTTGGTGTGATAAATTCATTTTCAGATGTAGTAACATTTTTCCCACCCGAAATAAGCAATACAGTTTGATTTAACTAAAATCTATGGGCCCCCAGAGGATGCTTATCTACCAAAGTGATCCACTCCAGCACTGCGATGTCAGTAGCCCCTCCGGGCTTCCATCTTCACTTGGTCTTTTCCTTAGTTCAGAGTCTTCAGCTGATTGAATGGCCAGGGGCAGATTACGTAACCCCAACACATGTGCATGGGAGTTACATACACACAGAATCTTGCCAAGAGTGTACACTGAGCTGCACAAATAGAAAAAAGTGTGGCCAGATAGGTAGCAACATCTATCATAAAAAAACATGTCTGTCAGCACGTTTAAAAGAGTCTTTACTACCGCTTTAAAGTGTAGTTCCACTTTTGCAATCAAATTTGAGAAACCCCCACTATTTGTTTGTTATGTGTTCCCATTTAAACAATGTAAAAAAATTGTGGAAAAAACATTTCTTACCTTTCTAGTTGTTTTTTTGGAGCTTGCTTATACATAGGACTGCAAGCTATTCTGAACCATTTCAAAGTGGGGAGAGACTGAGGGAAAGTGCATTAACATTCAATGCACCACCCAAGCCTTGTGATATTTAGCCCTTAGTTAGGACAGATAGTTTTCAATCTAGTTTGCAGCTGATAATGAAATCTACCAGCACACTATAGACAGGGTTAATTATGGTAAACATTAACTTCCCAGCCCCCTCCTAATATTAAATGTAAGGGGAAGCTAAGTAAGATATTTATGCAAGTAAAAAGGTAAGCAGCACTTTTTAAATATTGTTTACTTAAGTGAGTGTGAACATGTAACACATATAGGAGGTGTTTTTCCTGTTTGGCTGCAAAAAGGGAAATAGACTTTATGGTCTTCAAGGCACCTGCTCTGTATATTGTACAATTGACAAGGATAAGCAGGTTTTGAAACAAAATTGCATTTTTCAGAGACACACAGGAGTTAACTGTCAATAGCTAATGGTTTTACAAAAGCTTTTTTTCTATTTTTTATTTAAATGTTTAAATTGGTTTCTATTTCACCAGAGTCCTTCTACACATTGTATTGAGCAGTGTACAAAGCATTTATTTTCAGAACACATGTAAAATTTACCAAAATAAGATCTATTAAATTTAAAGCATCTATACATAAAAACCAGCGCAACAGTCACAAACATGCTGGTTATTGTTATAAGAAATAGATTAAGAAAATAAAATATTTCTAACATGTCAATTTCGAAAGAAAAATCAGTAAAATAATATAATCTAGCTATATTCTTTATGTTTTAAAAATAATTTTAATATGTATATACAAATAACATATCTATTTAAAGCTCCCAAGACAAGCATCAGCAATTCATAATCCTATACCTAACAATAGACAATTAGTATCCATATCAGTTTGAATGGTTAGTAAAAGGCAGCCCATCTCATTAAAATGAATGTTGCCATTTTTACTGATGACCAACCTAATATCCATATACAGTTTTACTATTTCAATAGTCTTAGAAGCCATTATTTGTGCTGTTCAAATTCTCAGATAATAGGTGAAGGTCTTAAAGACCTGAAACTGCCATTTCTATTCCCTAGTCAATAAATCTAGTGGTGATCACAGCCTTTTCCAGATGCTAAATCGTTTGTTTACAACAGCGCATTATTTGTGTTACTTTACAGAGTTCATATCTATCATGATTAATAATATGTAACTAATTATTTAGGTGTCCATTTAAAAAATAATCTAAAATTACCATGTAAAGACCAAGTGTTTACACCCCCTTCCTGGCCAGGCCAATTTTCAGTATTCAGCGCTGCTGTACTTTGAGACTGACATTTATTCATTCATGAAACTTTTTTTTTAAATTCACTTTTTTTTACTTTTTTTTTCACTTAACTTTATTGTTATCACATAGGGGTCTAAGAAGTCCCCTATGTGATAACAAAGAGGATGTGACAGGTCCTCTTTATGGAGACATCAGGGGGCTTTAAGACCCCTAATGTCAGTTAGGGACCCCAAAGAAGCTTCTCTCCAGCTTCTGAAGCCGGAGAGTGACAGCAGAATGTGGAAGTGATGTAATATACATCATTTCCTGCATTCTGACATTGGAGAGGAGGGAGATCGTATGCTGATCTCCTTCTGATCCTCTGTCACAGAATCGCCATGCCAGTCCCATGCCCGCACCGGGCACAGCGGAGCTCGGGACCAGTGCTGTGGAAGGGGGGCGCACCAACCTGCACCTCATACAAGCGATCTAGCGGCTCTATAGCCACTGGATCGCTTGTAGGTAAACAGGCATCGTTGCCTTTGTAAAAAATGTGACAGTTTCCCACAGTGCACATGAGTGGGCAGGGATAACAGGTTGTCTTTAGACACCCTGTTACATCCAAGAATCTCCCGCACTGCCATTTAATTACAATGACCAGCTGGGAAGCGGTTAAGAGAGAAATAACCTCCATTGGCCATGAAAAATTTGTTTTGTCTGTAAAATGTCCAAAAAAGCAATTTATTGATGCTTTTTAGCTTTGCATATTCTGAATGAACTTGTTACTTTCTATAATTGTATTATTATAACCTTATGCCTTAGCCAAAGTACCATGTAATTAGGGATTAAAGCAGTATTTGTGGCAACATTTCAGAATATGAATTAAAAATCAGTTAAGATATGGTAATACTTAGGGTTTAGATATATACTTTATGAATGTGTGTTCTTACTACCACTGTAGCTAAGACCAGCCAATATTATGAAGCAGGGCAATGTCAACTTATATTTAAATTGCTAACTAATCAACACATATTTAATTCAACAATGATACCATCCAAGATCTACAAGTCCTTACTAAATTTTGCTGTTGTGATTAATTTAAATAACAAATATATCATTATCAAAAAAAGTGTAAGGTAATTTGTCACGAATTGGAGGAGCACATTCATGCATTCCTATATGATGTCCATATGTATAATTTGCTTGATTAAATGACCGGCAGCTTTTACAGTTGTCAACACCATGATTGTTGACTGTAGTTTTTTCATGAGTCGTTCCATATGCAGAATTCACTTGTGGATGTGTATGTGCGTAGAAAAAGAAAAACACACAACCACTATTAGCTAAAAATCTAATGTCTCCAATTAAGTGCTTTGGAGGTCTGAATCTTCTCACAACAGGATATGAAGTTCACACAAGAGACAGACAAGAATACAAGTTAGTTCATTTCTTTTGTATGTCATTACAAAACTTGCAGGTCGTCTATGCAATTTGGCATACTCCAGACTTAGCCGAGTTGTCATTAGCTGTGGAATATCTTCTGACATCATTTAATTCTGCATTTAGTTCATCATAAATGCCAGTCTCAATCATTTCCTCCTGCCATGGTAAAGGGATATTGCCTGAAGCAAACTCGTCAAATAACTGCTTGTCATTTTCTTCAATGTTGACCCCTTTAACTGTTGAAAATGCCCCAACATCCTGAATATCCTTTGCGTAGACAGTTCTTGAGTCAGGGGTGAAAGGTGGTAGAAGAATACCTTTAAAAGTGAACAAAAATAAAGATTAGATAAAAATAAAACACTGGTATAATATAAAATAACAGCTGTAAATATCTACTTGTCGAAAAATGTAAGGTGACACTGTAAGAAAAAAAAAAACTTGAACTATGCATGCTTACAGTACATGCCTGTTTCTGTCCTACCTTAATGTTTCTTCCCCATTACAGGCTAAATTTTGCACAATCTAATAAACCCTTACCCCACCACACAAGACTTTGCTCATGACTGGCAATGGACCACTCAGCCACCAAGCAGTGCCCTGTGGGTGGCAGGAAGCTTGCATGTGAGCCCCATACTCAGAAGTAGCACGTAATTGCTGGGTAGACATGTGCGATTCGTTTCGTTCCGAATCGAAATTCGGACATTCGGATGTATCCGAATTCCGAATTACAGACATAACGAATGCAAACGAATCCGAATTTCCATTTCCGAAATTCGGTAGCTTTAGTACAAACGTTCGTTTCGTTTTCTGTTCTTATTCGTTTCTTATTCGTTTCGTTCGTTGGAGCAAAGTGACATTAGAGAAGGAGAAAAATATTTTTTCCCCCCTCAAATGTCACTTTTGCTGCAAACGAACGAACGAAACGAATAAGAAACGAATAAGAACAGAAAACGAAATGAACGTTCGTACTAACGCTACCGAATTTCGTCCGAATTGACTTTCACACCCGAATCCTGAAAAACGAAATAACACAAATCCGAATTTAAAACGAAACGAAACTAAACAAATTTTTTGGCAGTGCACATGTCTATTGCTGGGTTATGGTGGTGAGCAAATAGGGTAGAAGTAAGAATAGGGGCCTAATGGTGCCTGATATGCAGAGGAAGGCACAGATTGAACTAGCCATAAAAATAAGTTTAAGGTGTAGCCCATGCATGGTTGCTATATTGATGGAACACATCTTCCTGCCAGGGGTTAATGAGCACAGTCTGTACAGATAGTGTTGAGGCTGAAAAGAGACTTGATTAGTTGCCACTGTCTAAGATCACTGCAGCAGAAAATGAATGAATACTTAAATGCCTGAATACCTAATATGGATTTATTGTATTTATCTTCATTTTAGTTGTTGTTTATCATACCCCTTTATTCATTGAACTTGCCTATCGTACCTATTCAGTAAAGCATTTGAAAAAACCTTGTGCTGGTGTGCTGTGGACCCATAGAAAGTGGTTCATCACAGAGGTGAGACAGAAATGCCGTTATATCCAGCGGCTCAATTGGGGGTGAGTGCTACACATGGGAGCTTGTCCAGTATGCCTTCTGATACCTTCTGATGCCTCTCGCAGACTAATGATTACACCAACGAGCAAAGTAAATACTATGGATCCAAACACAGTAGTAAAATGGTGCAGGAATCAATGTGGCCAAATAGGGCTAAGTATAGTGATGGACATTCCTACTGACATGTGGACGGGGAACTGATCCGTCAGACCATAACAGCACTGACACCTGAACAATGGGGTCTGATAATAGACATAAAAGTGAACTCAGAAATTACCCATACCTATGTTTTACTAGAATGGGAGAAGGGTATTTGTGCCTGCATCTAGGGTACAAGTGTGCAGCTGATTAGTGTTGTAGAAGCCCAAATGATCCAACCAAACAGAGCAACAGGCAACCCAGAGAATACAAGTCAAGCGACACCGATACAGAGTACCTTCTCCTCTAGTCCAGTAGCCACCATAGGACCAGAGTTTATTATGGCAAAAGGAGACCTTATGTCAAAATGTCAGAAGAGTAACCCCCCTATACTGCGTTTGGATACAATCTGCCAGTATCAGCAAATAAGGAGAGTTTTAAAGAATGGATCGAACAAGCAATGCAGGCTCTGCATGAATATGACATCCCAGAGGCACAGAAGAAACAGAGAATCACCGAAAGCTTAAAAGGAACCCGCCTCAGAGGTCATTCAAAATCTTAAACTCCGCCAGCAAGACTGTACCGCCCTTGACTACCTGATAGTGGCTAACTGAGAAGGCTGCCAAACTGACGTACCAATATGAACACACCTATTAACAAAAGGGAGAGAGAGAATGATAGCGACGAGGAAGTCATGTATCTGGATTGGATGTGACCATCCAAACCTATAGACACTAGTCCAACCATTCTCAAGTGGAAACCTCATCCCCTGAAACAACAGTGCTAGAGGATGTTCCTGTTTAGCCAGTTGAAGAGAGAACTGAGACCTCTCAGCCAACACTTCAGTCAGAAGATGAGTCTGCAGATGAAGGACAATCAGAGTTTCAAGAAAAAAGACCTAAACGACTGTGCAACCCCCTCTGAGACTCACTTATGACTCATCCAGTCATAGCACAAAAGAAGCTACGACTACTGTGCATAGATCACCTGAGGTGTCTGTCCAGAACACAGAGGTATCAAAGGGCTTGAGCCCTACACAGGCCATCAGCACACCTTGGTGGGGGTTCTCTCTACCCACTTTATTTGCTAGGCAGTGTCATAAACTGAGTCTATCTGCACGCAGTAAATATATTTTGGTGGGTGTTTAATATAAAGTCTTTGTATCTACCATTATTGCTACTGTGGGTAAAATTTGTAAATACAAACTACCATTTGTGAGGACCCAAAGATTTTGGTGGGGGGGAGAGTGTAACCCATGCATAGCTGCTATATTTCTGGAGAACATCTCTCTGCCAGACGGTAATCACCACAGTCTGTACAGACAGTGTTAAGGCTGTGAAGAGACTTGATTGGTTGCCACTGTCTGAGATCACTGCAGCAGAAACTCATGGGAATTGTAGTTCTGAGACAGGGAGAGATAATGCTGGTGTTAGCAGAATAAACTACAGTTCCCAGGTGGCTTATGTAACTAAAGGGAGAGCTGTGTGACTCAGCCATCTTCTGAAGCATGGGGCTGATAGATTGCTGTGAGAAGAGCCACAGAAATCACTGCTATCAGAGAGAGAGAGAGAGAGAGAGAGAGAGAAAGAGCGAGAGCAATCACAGGGAGGTCTGTTTCTTCTTCCAATCCCATAACACCGCTAATTTGAGAGATTTATTTGCTGCATCAGAGACTGACACCACTGCCTCTTCTGGACGTTCGTATGCTGCTGTGCCCATGTGATTGCTGCTGCCAGAGAAAGAGAGACCATTTGCCTTTGCATTGGAGCCTCATCACATAAGTCCAAAGAGCAGCCGGCTTGAGATGGAGACATCCTTCTTGCTGGCCAGCGGGGGAACCATCACTCAAGCCTGCATTCTACAGGAGTGGTGTGAGGCCGATAGCCACCTGTTATTGCTGAATTTAACTTGTGCATGCAACAAAGTTTGGGCCCACAATGCCAGCTAACCTAAAGGTACCACTACTGGCAAGTACCATAGGTAGCTGGGGGCATTCTGGACTGAGTCATTATTAGCCCAGCTTAGCTATAACCATGGGTGTTGTTTCAGTTAGCTCAGTATCATCTATTGCCGCAATTAGATAGATGTGGCTTAGGTGTGCCTGAAAACTTAAGCTGGATTTATTGTATTTATGTTCATTCTAATTGTTATTTATTATACCCCTTCATTCAATAGTCATTGAAACAGCAGAATTTACACATAAGGGGCCCATGGGCTGTGCTGCAGTACTCCTGTGCTAACTTGGAACATACAAATAGGAGATCAGAGAGACAGAAATTAAATCATCTGTCGGCTGCTTTCATTTCACTGTCCAATCACAGGCCGAGGGAGGGACAATAGCTCTAAGTGTTACATATATGCAGCTGAGAACAGGGATGTGCTGTGTGGCAGAACTGTGCACAGTAAATCTCAAGACAGGATGGACAGAATTAAAATGCTTTGACAGATAAAACAGCTGCCATATATGTATTTCACCTGTGTATTCAGTTGTTTAGCTCTAAATTTAGATTAAAAAATAAAAGAACCCCTTGTCTACCAGTGCCGTTTATAAACCACAGCTGGTAGCAATGGCTTTTAAACACACTCCTTGCTGACTGTGACTGTGTTAAACAACTGTTGGCTTTCGGCCGTAAGTGACTCAGGTGGCTGTAAAGCCATACGATCACTTCAACATACTACGGAAGTTGCTGCTCCCCCCTACCCGACTACCCCCATCATGTATCCCAGGTTCTGCTGTCTCTCCTGCAGGCCCAGGGCTGCCATGGCAGATGTTGGTGGGTAGAGCAGAGGGAGGTCAGAGAACATCTATTCGCTGATCTCCGCTACAGTGAATAAACCTGGAAGCAACAAGCATTTTGTTACTTCTGGGTTCATAGCTATCATACTCTGCAGCGCAGGCCAGGGAAGTAGCTGATCAAGCACAATCTGTTTGACATGTTTGATATCTCTTTACTCAGGGCAACCTCGTCTTTTAAATTTGATCAAAATATTGGGTAATGCAATAATATTAAATTTAGTGTATTTTTTAGTGAAAATATGGAATTGATAAACATGCACACTAATATCGTGTTTCTTATTTTGCTAATATATATTTATATAATATCATTGTTTTCCACAGTCTCTGCTTTCAGAAAATATATTATGTTTGGGGGTTTTAACTAATCTACAGGCCTAAAATGTGCATTTTAACCTGTGCATAAAATGCAAAAACAGCTGCAATAGCAAAAGGATTAAGTTGTTATATAACATACAGTATATTGTGAAAGAAACCAAGGTTTTTCCAGTGCATTATTGTGTATCAGACCTACCAGCTTCAAGCTTCCTCCAGTTTATTTCTCTGAAGAAAGGAACTACACGCAGATCATTACAATTTCCATTTCTAAACCCGAGCCTTTTCTTTGCATCTTTCTCCAGTAAGGCTTCACAGAATGATTTACACTCATCACTAAACTTCTCTGTGTATGTTACTGCATCGTTTATGATTCTGCTCTTTAACTCCTTGGGTTCGACCTATTATAACAAATAAACAAAGGCAAACAGTATAACATTACTCTACAAAATTAAATGCAAGATCTATTGTCTGGATTACCATGGGTATGGATCTAGTTGGCTTAAAATTGCTCTTTAGGTTAATGTTTCAGTTTTTGTCTGATTTAAAAAAGGAGATGCTCCCTGCTTATCTGATGATGCCCCTGAGCCTACAAAGAGGAATTACATCTGGCAAAAATCACTAGACAGGTCTGAAATTGTTACTCTGATTTAAATATCTACATAAATGTACATAAATGTCCTGGTGGTCCAGTGAGGTCATTACAGAACTGCTAAGTTTCTATAATGGGAACCAATATTTATATCCAAATATGACCATAATCAAATAATAAGGGCATATGCTGTCATTACTACACTTTCTGATCAACATACAACAAGGATTTGCAAGGATTGGCAATTCCAGTGTACCACACTCACCTTGTCCCCGATTCAGCATGCAGCTGCCATTGATTCTGGATTCCACTCAGAGTGCCATAGCTGCAGCTCTTGGGCGCCATCCTAAAGAGCTAGGCAGTGTGTTACTGAGCATATGAGTAACACATCACTACCCCTAAGCCAAGTCTCCTCGTGCCTCCAGTATCTGCTCCTGTGTTCCCCGTGCTTCCACTTACTGAACTCCTGTGCTTCCAGCGACCTCTGCACTCCTGTGTCTCCAGTGACCTCTGCACTGCGGGGACTTCAGTGACTCTGTGACCCTTGTGCACTCCTGTGATCACAGTGTCCCCAATGACCCTAGCATGCCTGTGCCCTCAGTGACCCCTGTGAACTCCTGTGACCCCCATGCCTTCAGTGAACACTGCAATCCCGTGACTTCAGTGACTCCGTGATCCCTAAAAACTCCTGTGACCCTGTACCTCCAGTGACCCCAGCATGTCCGTTGTATGCTCCAGTAACCCTGTGTTCCAAGAACCCACACACTTCTGTGTCTGCAGTGACCTCTGTGTTTCCAGTGAGCCCAGAGAACCCAGAGCATCCTGTGGCCTCCTATGACTCCAGTCCGCACGGACACCTGCGTCTCCATGTGACCTCAACTGCATTCCTGCATTTCCTGGATTGTCTCTCCACATGTGAATAATGACCCATGTCCATGACACAGTGGCAATTCCAAAAGTCATCATGTGAAATGTACAGGACAGAAATGGAGGAAATGGTGCTATTAAGCATAATCCTGGTCACAGAAAAGGGTCATAAATATTTCTCTTGAACTATTGTAGAAACTGATATTACACAAATTTGCAAAGGAAGCAGTGTGCAATATGCTGTTATCTGTCATGATACTTGCCATTCATTCTTAGAAGAAATTATTTATTACCTTTTCTCCTCGGCACCGAAATGGCCCGCGTGCAGCAATCATCTCATACAGAGTTACACCCAAGGAAAAGTAATCCACTGAGTAATCATATTCTTCTCCATTCAGCAATTCTGGAGCCATAAATCCTGTAAAGAAGATCTATGTAATCGTAGAGTACAGATGTAAATGCTCTACAATGTATTATATTGAGCTGTATTGTTCATACACACTGGGAGCATTGGAGTTACACAAATAAACACACACAAAGGACACAACAAAGAAATGTTTTACAATGCAATGACCCACAAAGCAAGTTTGTAGGAAATCAGAAAACAATACTTTGCAACATTCAACTGATAAACTATCTTGCAATTGATAACAACTCTAGCATTAGCTTTTGTAATATGTAATATGGGGATGCCAAGTAACATTGCAATTATAACCCCTTACCAATTACTGTCATCAGAGGACAGTATACAGGCCATTTGCCTGTAGCCTACACTACATCTGGTTTCTGCGCTATGTACCTGATTTCTGACTGACAGAAGCCATAACTGACAATTTTTATGCTGCAATGCACTCATACTGTATATACAGTGCAGATCAGAAACTGCTAGAAGCAGTCAGCTCTTCCCATCCCCCATATGGGATTGCAGAAATTCAGCTGTAAAACACAGATTGTATACCTGGAGATTACTATGATGCAGTCCTGGTCTGGCGATATATGCATATATTGGGTAAATGTTTGCAGGAACGGTCTGCTTCTAGCTGTTTGAGATGCTTCTCTAATGTATTCTCAGTATATATAAGAAAATCTTTTTAAAGTGAGGAAAACTGCTCTTAAACAGTTGCCTTTGGATCAAATATCCTTATTAGAAGATTTCCCTTTTATAGTTGTTCTGGTGACAAAATGTTGGATTTTCCCTCACTTTCAGTCCCAATGACAATGATCCCCAGGACATATACAGAGAGTGAACCTCCCTAACACCTCCCTGACAGGGACATAGACAGCAATAAAGACATCGGGAAATGGAAGAAATGTGTCTGATGCTGGATCTCTGAACCCCTTGCCCATTGTAAAAATACGAGCGGACGGTGGATCCTTCCCGGCGGGTGGACATGTAGGTGATTTTTTTTTTGCTCGCGCCAGCCGATCGCTTGTATAACCTTGCATGGCGGCACCTCCCCCGCGATAGGCCCCCTCCGTTGCTGCTGCTGGTTGTCCCGGGCACCGCTGTCCCCACTGTGATAGCAATCAAGTTAAATGCAAAAAAAAAAAATTAAAGTCTCATATTAAAAAAAAAAGCACCCAAAAAAGTTTTGAGTCCCTCGCCCCTGCGTGCACGCACTTATACACGCAAATACGTGTCAAAAAAACGATTACGCCACACATGTGATGCGAATGTCACAGTGAGAGCAATAATACTAGGCCCATCAATCACTGATAACACTAAACTGATGAGCGGTAAAAGCTTTTAAAGTGTCACCTATGGCCAATTCTGGGCACGGTAGTTTTTTGCAATTTTGTGGGCGCACGCAATTTGAAAGCTTGACATGTTTTGATGTCTATTTACCCGACGTGACCCCGTTTTTTATATTTTACAAAAAAGTTGGGTAATAATAATAAATGTTTTATAACATAATAAAGGGAAAACATGTTTTTTTTTTAAATGTTGGTTCTTTTTTCATTATATAGTAAAAAGTTTAATCTCAGTGGTGATTAAATACCACCAAAAGAAATTCATTTCAGTACAGCGTTGCATGATGGAATAAATGTCAGTCAAAGTACCGCAGCGCTGAATACTGAAAAATGTCCTGGGCAGGAAGGGGGTTTAATAACCCGGTCAGCAAGTGGTTAAAAGAGAACTATGGGGTAAGTGCTTTCCCCATAGTTCTCTTAATGGTCATGGGAGTACATATACTAGCATCCTCTCGTGACCCGTATACTGAGACCGCCGCAGCCGGGACGGACCCTGAGATTACTGTCGAGATCCACCCAGCTGCATGAGTGACAGCTGGCTCTGCCTATCTAGAGGCGCTGGAGGATCGGAGCGGGAGGAGGGGAATCCCTGCAGGGAGCGGTGACTGACAGTCACTGCTCTCTGAAGAGACATGTTCAAAAAGTGAGCGTGCGACGTTATGCGTTCGCTCACTTCCCTATCTATTGAGCTGATGTGTGACAGTTTCATGGTCACACGTTGGCTCGAACTATGAGGATGAAAGATTTTCACTCACCTCATAGTTCTACTTTAGAGCCGTAGATGTTCTCGGATGTTGAGTAGTGTAGAGGGATTCTCCTTAGGAAGCTATCTCAGAAGTGGTGGCTGAAGGTCTGCACTGTGCCTGAGCAGGGACTGGGTGTGCAAGGAGAAAAGTGCTAAAAAAAAGAGAGGGATCCTGAGGAATAGTTATTATGATTGCTCCAGGTGTCAGTTAAGCTTTAAGGGCCTGTTCACATGACGCCCGTTTTCTGTGCTGACCTGATCCGTACGCTCCTGCACTAAAAATGCATCCCAATGTATCCCTATGTGTTTTATGGGCTACAGTTCACGTGCACAATCCATTCAGGTCAGGAAACTGTCAGGAAACGCAGAACGCATCAAAATGCGTCAAAAACGCACTGCACTGCAGCTAACACACTGACAGCCCCACTCCAGCAAAAAATATATATATATATTTTTTTTTTTACTGGAACGCATCAAAAACGCGGCAAAAACACGGCCAAAACACATAGCACCGCGTCTGCTGATCCGGACCTGATCAGGACCTGAAACTCATATGAACAGGCCCTAAAGGAGAACTATGAGGCGAGTGTAAATCACTCAGCCTCATAGTTCTAGCCAACCTGTGACAATGAAACTGTCACAGGTCGGCTCAATAGATCGGGAAGTGAGCGAACACATAGTGTCACTCGCTCACTTCTCGATCTATCCCTGCAGAGAGCCGTGACTGTCACTCACGGCTCCCTGCAGGGATTCCCTCTCTCCCCTGTCCGATCCTCCAGCGCTGACTGGCGGACCGGACGGGGGAGGGGGCGGATACAGCTGGCTCTACCTCTAGATAGTCAGAGTCAGCTGTCAATCCCGCAGCTGGGTGGATCTCGACAGTAAAGTTGGGATCCATCCCGGCTGCGGCGTCTCAGTATACCGCAAGCTGTAGCTCACTGTATACTGAGCTTTAGGTGATGGGAGGACGCTTGTTTGTGTCCTCCCGTTACCCTTAGGACAACTATGGGGAAAAGCCCTAACCCCATTAGTTCTCCTTTAAGGTTAAGACTTAACTGGCATCTAGAGTGATCACCCTCATTACTTCTCAGGATTTCTCGAAATCTATTGATATAGCACACACTTTGTTCAACAGTGCCAAGTTTTCAGGAAGGGGGACCAATCCTAAAAAATGACTTTTTATGTTTTAAGAATATGAATAAAAATAGAATTGGGCATTATATGTTTTGCTTTTGGCCCTTGTTGCCTTGAACACCCAATAATAAAGACCTGACAGGGAATCAAAGCCATAATTACTCTATCAAAAAACAGAATAAAAATTTGATACACTTTAATGCTGAAGAGCACAACACAATAAATGTCCAGCGTACTGCATCTACCACCAAATGGAACTGTTTTTTTAGTGCAGCTCAATTTATATCAGTACTCCCAACCCTTTGGTACCACTCACAGGATCTGCCACTCCCCAAACAATGTCAATCAGTACAAATGTAAAACCCCCCAACTCATATTCAAAAAGCTCAAAGTAACTTAATTGATTCAGAAGAAATGAGAACACGCCACCCACTTCTCCCTCTGATGAACTTTGCCACCTGCTTGGGCTTAATCATAATGCAAGGAAACATGGGGAAAAATAAGAGTATTTATACATAAAATAAGAACACTCCCTCTTAATTCTTCAAATGATGAGATCTCCCTATTTACAGATAGCTTTCATGAGCCAATATTCCACACAAATTACCTTTTTTTATTAGGGGCCAAAACACGTCAAGGTAACACTGCCTCCTCAAACACATAGACCTACAGCAAGTGAATACTTCTACTTTTACATTCATATGTTCCAAAAAGTTGATGTGCAAAGGCTGTGATTCATATTCACCTTTTGAAAATGCTAGTTGTCTGGTTGTCATGCTGAATCAATAGTTTCAGTATTTTGTGAGTCACTGACCCAAAAGAAGTATGCATATTTAAAGTTCTGACTTTACTGATCTGCACCAGTGAGACAGAAGGTATTAAAGACATTGGATCAGCATGAAAGCCAGAAATCTAGTGTTTTTAGGAGGAGGTTAGCAATAGCAGGGTCCGTATTTTTAAAACAGGTCCCCTATGAGGCCTTGGGCAGCACCAGTCCACTGATTGCAAAACAGCAGCACTGTAATGTGCTCCCACAAGATGCATGGAGCTTGAAATGCTACACAATCACTTAGGCCTGGTTCACACCTGTACGTTTTGTAGCGCGTTCAACGCTCAACGAACGCTCTACAAAACGCTCAAACAGGAAAATCCCATTGTTTTCTATGGGTATGGTTCACACCTTGCCGTATTTCAGCCCGTCTGAATGCGCCACCAAACGGCCTACGCCTGAAAAGGTACATGAGCTTCTTTGCGGCGTTTTTGTCGCGCGTTTCCATTGGGATACAGCCAAGTAGCCCTCGAAAACGCGCGAATCTCGGTAAAAACGTGCGTCATGACACGCGCGACAAACGTGCATATTCGATACGCCTAGGTGTGAACAGAGCCTTAGGCTGGGTTCACACCTGAGCGTTTTTTTTTATGCTCGTTTTTCAGCTAGTTTTTGAGCGTTTTTTCGTTCAGTGAAACGCGCGTTTCACTGGCGGTATGATTTTTTTTCTTTATTTTCCCTATTGAAAATTTTTTTTTGTTAGTTTCACTTTTAAACTTCCCGCCGGCTCCGCCCCCCTGCGACGCGCCCGCTCGCAGGGGGACGGAACCCGGAAGTCGGAAGCCGCCGAAGACACAGCGGGGATCGCGGACAAGGTAAGACCTGTACGCTGTATTCCCGAGTGTGGCATGGGGTTACCGCTTTGTTAACCCCCAATCCACACTCGGGAATACCAATGGCAATGCGCAGCAAAACGCCCCAAAGAAGCTCCTGTACTTCTTTGGGCGTAGGGCGTTTTGTAGCGCATTCATACGGCCTGTAATACGCCCAGGTGTGAACCATACCCATAGGAAATAATGGGATTTCGGTGTTTGAGCGTTTTGCAGAGCGTAGGAACGCGCTACAAAACACCCAGGTGTGAACCAGGCCTAAAGCTGGCCATACACCTTACAATTATCTGCAGATTTTCTGTGGTCAGATGGAAAAGGTGCAACAGATTATTCCTCCATCTAGGCTAAACTGTGTGGATGGAGGAATCTCCACCTGGGCCAATCTGTTGCACTTTTTCCATCTGATCACAGAAAATCTACAGATAATTGTAAGGTGTATGAGCACCTTTACAGTAAGAGAAAGGAGGTGGTCCCATTGTGCCACAAAGGAAAAGTGAAGACACCTGTTCCTACATTAATTGACCACTAAATGACATTACAAATTACAGAGCACTGAATCATTTCAGTTTTTCTTCATCCAACTCTAGTGCAAATTGACATTAAACTATGAACACAAAATCAATGTCACTGTCAATGCTTGTCTGTAATTCATTATAAAATGTTCCACAGTAAAGAGGACGGGAGAACTTATACTTTTTGCACAGTCAAATGCACGCACGTTACCTGGAGTTCCAGCATAGCCCTTGGTTTTGTTTTTCTTTTCCTTCAGTTCCACAGCAAGCCCAAGGTCAGAAATACGGACATTTCCTGAAAAGTAAACACAGACTTTGTTCTACAAGACCACACTTGCTTCTCTGCCAGCCAGGGATATCAGCGTTCTAATTTCAAATAATCATAGTCTTAAAGTAAAAACATTTTAACGGAAACGTATATGGACTTGATCACTGAGATAAGTAAAAATAATGGGAAAAGAGTTGTTTGAATGTTTATGTTATGCACACAGCACAAGTCAAAATACCTCACGTCACATGCCTTGTACTCATGCTAGTATATAATCTGTGTAAAATCTAGTATATTATTTGCATGTTACAAAAGCAAATATGCCATCTGATTACAACCCCCAAAGGAAGACATGTGAAGGTGCAGTTGTGGCAACTTTGGTTTTAGTCCTGATTCAGACTTGAGCATTTGGTACATTGAAGCCCAAAACACTCAACAACCAAAATCCCGTGCTTTTAAATTGTGACTGTTCGATTTGAGTGCTCAGACACCGGTAGCCGGACTCCTGAAGCTCTAAAAGGTGCATGAGCTACTTTTAAAGCACACTTTTGGCTTCATAGACGTCAATGGAAGCACCTGAAAAACACATGAAAATGCCTGAAAATGAGAGTTTTTCAGGGCTAACAAATATCTCCTTCTCCTAGTACTTAGCTTTCCATTGGCTAAAACAAAAACATTCAAGACTGAATACGCCTGAAAAATGAAGCAAAAACACACAAATACAAATGTCCCTAAATCACCTGTAAATGCTCATATTCATGTGTGAATACAGCCTTAAAGTGTTAAAAGTGTCTATATTATAAGGATAATTGGAATAAAGCTGGTTTCAAAAATAATATAAGTTCTATAATTGGAACACACATAGTTCTGAGTTAGGGGCCACACTGTACAGAGAACAGCAGTGTGGCTTTACTGTATTTGCAAATGTTAGCAATATAAAACACTGCTTCTTAAAGCAGTATAAAACACTGCCTGAATAGTTGAAACAGTTTAGTTCCGTTTTAGTATTGTTTGCTGGATAGCATGAAAATGTGCCCGGGAAGTTTTGTATTGCTCTGTGCATTGTTCATCATGTGCACTTTTCCCCTTTTTGCTAGTTTTAAATTGATCTGAGCAGTTGCCATTTCGGCTTTAGCTGGATTTGATGAACACACACACAGGGTGTCTTTAGCTGCCTTTGAGCTGTGCTGGGCTTTTAGTGTGTGGCTGAACCTTTACGGAGGTCAACTTTTGCATTGCTATATATATCCCATAGCTAAAAACTTAGTTTTGCGTTAGGAACCACATTTCACAGAAGTGGCTTGAAGTAGCATTGTGGCTTCACATGTATGTTTTGTTGGAAATACAACAGCATACACACTGATTTGTATTACTGACATTCAGAGATGTAATATTTCTTTTGAGCTGTAGATGGCAGTAAACTGCAATGTTAGTCTCTAGTGCTTACTCATCTATGATATATGCAGGAAGTTTTATCTGTTATGTTTCCTGCACGATGCTGTATACAAACATGTAATGTCCTTATAAGCGAGTAAAACTTAATTCAGCGTTCTACAAGATCTCAGTGTTTCATCTAAATATATAACCAACAGGTTATGGGCCCAGGTACTAAACAGAACAATGCAAGTCAACAAGAGCTGCATCCAAGCTACTGAAAGATGGCAAGCTGTTGAGATATGAAGAACAATAGCAACTACCAGCTATGGAAGTTCAAGCTTGAAAGGGCTGCTAAGCAAAGACGACTTGTGACAAGTACTGAGTACAGACAGACCCAGTAATGGACCCACAGAGGAATGAGACAAGAAGAACAGGCAAGCAAAAGCTCTTATAAGTCTGCTAGTTGATGATGACCAGCTCATCCACTTTAGAAAAGAAAATGCAGCTAAAGGTATGTGGATTGCATTACAGAAAAAACTGCATGAGCGTTCAAACCTAAACAGTAAACTATATCTGCTATGCAAGCTATATAAGATGAGGCTAAAAAAAGGCCAGAAAATGTGTGAACATGTGAATGCTATGCTGGAAATTGTAGAACAGCTACATGTAACTGGAGAGGAAATTAAAGATAACCACGTGGTGGCATTACTGCTATGCAGCCTTCCAGATTTATACTGTGCTCTAATTAACACTCTAGAAACCAGACCTGAGCAGGAACTAACACTAGAATGCACCAAAGGAAAATGAATCGATGAATATGACAGAAGGAAAGAAAATATGCACAATGAAGGAAACGGTAAAGTTCTTAAGGTGCATGAGAGCGCAAAGCCAAATAAAGAGGGCAGAGCGTGTTTTCGCTGTAAAAAGACTGGTCACCTGAAAAAGGCCTGTCACAACCGGCAAAGCAAGCAGAGAAAGCGAAAGGCACCTACAAGAGAAAGGGGTAAGGCAGCCACAAAGGACACTGCAGGCCCATCATGGAACGCTACCTTTAAAGTGACTCAGAACAGTATACCACACGGATAGTGTATTTACTCAGGCACAAGAAGTCACATAACTAGTGATGAGACCTTTTTCACAGAAATTGATTTCAGTGCAAAAGTATTGCTGCAGAAGGTGACGGTCAAGGATTCTTGAACTGCATCACAAATTCAGGGGACAAGCAGACTATCCTCATAAAAAATGTACTGTATGTCCTAGACCTGGAAGGAAGCCTTCTATCAGTGAAAACCCTTGCTAATAATGGTCTCACAGTTTGATTTCAAGGTGATAAATGTACAATTCTAAACAATAAGCAAATCCTCACAAAAGGAAAATTGGATGTACACCTATACAGACTCTGCACCGCAGACAAACAAGTCAAGACAGCCACTCATAATCCACACAATAAATGTAACCATCTATGGCACAGACGATTAGGGCACTGAAACCCAGAAGCCATAAAATACATTATAAAGAGGAACTTATCAGAATCTA
This sequence comes from Nanorana parkeri, assembly GCF_000935625.1. NCBI lineage: Eukaryota > Metazoa > Chordata > Amphibia > Anura > Dicroglossidae > Nanorana > Nanorana parkeri. Next base: position 165,388 of record NW_017308509.1, read on the forward strand.
CAACCGTAATGCCCTGCCAAATGCTCATGACATGCAAATGCTGTATGGAAGCAAAGGCTACTCGTACCCCACTTCCACAGGTCACCCAAAGAAAGACCACCCACCCCTTGGAGCTCATACACATGTTTGGACTAATGAAAACTCCCACATCAGGCGGGAACAGATATCTACTGACTTTCATTGATGATTATTCCAGGTATACAACAACTTATCTGATGAAGCACAAGAATGAAACATCAGAAAATCTTCAAGAGTTTGAAGCTACTCTATGTCCATCAACAAATGCCAACGGAAACCAGGAATTATACGTACCGATAATGAAGGAGAATACATCAGTAAGGATGTATAGTACACCAGACAACAACACCATACACTTCTGAACAAAATGGTATAGCAGAACGGAAAAATCGCACTCTCATAGAAATGGCCAGATGAATGCTGTCAGACCCCAATCTACCGAAATACTGGGGAGAAGCAGTCATGACTGCAACATTCCTACAGAACAGACTACCAGCAAAAGCCATTGAAAGCACCACATTTGAAATATGCCATGGATCGAAGCCTAGCTTAGGGCACATCAGAGTGTTTGGATGTGAATCTTACGCCTATATTCCAAAGAAGAAGCGATCCACATTGGAGTACACAGCCATTGAAGGTATTCTGGTGGGCTATAGTGGACAAAGTAAGGGATATAGAATCCTCCACCCAAAGACTGACAAAGTGACAATAAGTCGCAGTGTTTATTTAGAAGAGAATCCATCACCAGAAACCTTAATCCCAAGAAGTTGTGAAGTAAATTTGCCCAGTGAACCAGCAAAGGAAGCTGAGCAAAGTGAAGCCGCACAGGATTCAAAACAAGAGGTGGAACTCACAATGGATAAGTCAAATTCCATGTTAAATTCTGCAGAACAACCTAAAATTAGAAGATCCTCTCGAGCAACAAAGGGAATACCACCCTGCAAGCTGTCATATACTGCTAAGACACATAGTATACTCAAACCAACATTGTGGGACGACATAGAAAAATTATTAAATTGCAAAAGCCAATAAATGGAGCAAGGCGGCAGAATAAGAAATGGATGCGGATGCACTCGCCAAGTCATTGCCAAAAGATCATCACAGTTTCCTGCGAGAGAAGCTAAACATCATATTGCAACGCATATTTATCTGTTCTGTTTCCTGCACGATGCTGTATCCACACATGTAATGTCCTTATAAGCAAGTAAAACTTAATTCAGCATTCCTCAAGATCTCAGTGCCAGACTACAGTTTCTATTTCTGCACATACAAGAAGGTATGTTCTTGGCTGTTCTTGTTGGGTTCACTCTGCCTCCTGCCCAGTTTGGCATCCAGGACACTTTATTCACTCATACATTAGATTCTTCTATGATGTTGTGAGATTTAGTCTGGGAGCCCCATTGACATAGAGGATATCAGTGATCTCTGATTTTTTTTCCAATATTTTTTTTTTTATGGACTTCTGAAAGTGTCACTGTGGATGAGCTTTCTTCAGTTGCTGGGATCTTTGTTTCCCTATTTTTTTCGGATATCTACACTTTCAACTAATGTATGAAGTCAGATCTACTTATGTGATCCCTGCATTACTAGGATCTTATTGTTAGCCAATAGATGAAGATATATTCACTTTGGGATCCTATTAACTATTAGGATCCTATTTCTATTAGATCTGGGAAGGTGAAGCCCTATATTCATCTATAACAGATATAAGGATCTTTTTTCCTCTATATCTGTTTCATGCCTCCACATTGCCTATGTTATATCCCCTACGACCTGCTCCCAGGACAATTCTTAGCCGGTGACCACAACATCTCTTTTTCTACATATTTGGTCCATTATTTTTAAAATTCCCTTATACCTCCTGAGGAAGCAGATTTCTGTGAAACCTGTTGAGAAATTGATCATGTCCCACTGTGTGATACAGCTGTTCATTAGAACACTTGCTGGATTTCTATTTGGCAAATTGCAAACATGAGTGAACAATGGTGGTTATGGGGCACTTACTTGGGGATGAACTTCCGTTCATCGATCCCCTCCCCGTTCTATGGGACCGGGAGCGATGCAGATTGCATCACTTCCGGTCCCTGGGCTGTCAGTTCTGGGCTCCTGCAGCCCAGCTATAAGCTATTGAAGTGCGATCTGCACTTCAATAGCTTATTTCCAGTGTAAAGGTGACACTGAGGGTCTTTTGGACCCCCAGCATCACCTTAAAGAGGACCTGTCACCACCATCTGCTATTACATGGGGGGGCTTGCAAGCCCCCCCATGTGATAGCAGTCAAAGTAAAGTAAAAAAAAAAAAAAAAACAGTTTTTAAAATTAAAATGAAATAAAATAAATCTAATAATAATAAAAAAAAAATTTTAAAAGTACCCCGCCCCCGCGAGCACGCGCGTCGCCACGTAAACACGCGTCGGGTGCGCCTACGCATGAAAACGACGAACGCGCTACACATGTTGGGTATCGCCGCGCACGCCGGAGTGAGAGCAATAATTCTAGGGCCAGTATTTTGGGGTATCTCTAAATTGATGACCTGTGGGGGCTTTTAAAGTGTATTTTATTGACTTTTTGGGGTACTGCAGTTTTTCGCCGTTTCGCGGTCGCACGCAATCTGTAAACTGGGCATGTTGGGTATCGTTTTACTCGTTGTAACCTCATCTTTTATATTTCATTAAAAAAATGGGTAATTTGTTGTGTTTTGGGGCATTTAATTAAATTTGTCACTAAATTTTGGGGTTTAATAAGGAGTTGCGCTAATATTGCGCAACATAAACATTTTCAACTACCACCATTTTATTCTATAGGGTCTTGGCATTCAGAAAATATATAATGTTGGGGGGTTTTACGTCATTTTCAGGCCTAAAATGTGGAATATAACATGGGTGCAAAAATGGAAAAAAGGGCCTCAGTCATGAAGGGGTTAACCATCTAGCATTATAATTTATAATGTATAAAAAGAATAAAGTATAATAAATAAGCATACCATCATTATCTAATAATACATTTTCTGGTTTCAGATCCCGATAGATGATCCTGTTTTGATGTAAGTGTTCCATGCCACATATGATCTGAGCAGTGTAAAAACAGGCTCGAGGTTCATCAAGACCTGGATTTTCCTCATCAACATTGTAAATGTGGAACCTTAATGCAAATAAATTACAACAGTCAATAATGATATAGCAAGCCAAGTTTCTGAAACAAGCAACTATTTTGTTACCCTAGTTTTTACAAAAAGACAGCAAGAAGAACACAAATAATTTCCAGTAAGAATGTTTTGAATCTAAGCTTAAAGCTCAGATTTTGACACACATGCAGATTCATTTAAACAGAGGAACTACAAAATATCAAGAACTATGTGCTAGATAGTGTCTGGTTGGCCAAACGTTCACATTTAGTATTAGGGGGAGAAGTGGCAGTGTTGACAGACACTGCCAGCACCACTTGTCACATTAAGAAACCACTGCAACAGGGATGGGTTTTCGAACCTTTCCAATTGATTGTCACTCCTAAGAGGGGCTGGCCAGCAGTACTTTATAGGACACACAGAAATGAGTTGCCTTAACTGGCTAAAAACATTCAATGTGTATGAGTATCTTTTTTAAATAACTCCATACAGACGCGGACGAACTAAAAGGTTTCTTTTAGTTTGTATACTAAAAAAGAAAATTACCCCTTAAGGCATGTTTGGCTAAGTTATCATTTTAAGAGCTCATGCACACAGGCTTTTGTGTGAGTCTTAAATCAGCTCAGTGTATCTGATAAGCAGCTTGAAGTCTTAAAGCTGTTGTCCGAGGAAATGTTTTTTTAAACTTTAAATGAAAGCAAATTGAAGCAAGTGCCCCAACTTTATTGATGGTGTGCTGGGTAATTGGTCTTCTCAATGCCCCCCACTAATTCTGCAAGGTGCAAGGTGAAGAAGCACTGCAGACTCTGCCTTCCTGCATTAAGGAAGGGTGGAGAAAGGGATAAGGTTTAAAATCGTACTTGCCCCACAACCACTAATTACATTTAGGTCCTTCTTCTCCAACTGTTTTTTTCAGGTGTACATTAGAATCTGATGTTTGGCTGTAAACATGGAAAGGCTCAATCCAACCTAAGTGCAGATGTAGCAGGAAAATAAACGAAATTTGAGTCATGTATGGTCAGCTTTAGTTAAGAGATGGCTGGCTGATCCGCTGTTTGCACATTATCATTGCTCTTTATACTATCTTATTGAATAATCATTTGAAATGCAGTAAGATTACATAATAGTGTATATAAGAACAATGTATTCATCTATAGAAAATACATTCGATTCTGATTATTGTGCCGAGGAAAAGAACATATCTAGTGGCAATTTTAACTAAAAAAGGGAAACAGTTTCATGTTTTCTAATAAATGTTTTATTATTTGTGTTTGTACAAAAAATGGAAAATGAATGAAGGGACATTGCAAAATATACATGCTTAAACAGGTTGGCAAAGAGAGTACTGTGAAAGTTGCTCATTAGCAGGAGAAGGCTATGATTCCTATTCATATATTAAGGGGTGGTATGATAGCCTGATATCATAAATGAGACTACTGAAAGCTGAATGTCACCAGGGAGAGAGTTATGAGCTTTGCATTACCTCACTGAGCGCTCAAGAGCTGCATATTACTAGAGAGTGAGTTATAAAATCAGAGCTTTGCATGAGAAGTGCACGTACAAGAGCTGCATATGACTCAACAAAGTGCACCTAACTACAAGTTATGCAGAACCATGAGATGTGCATATTACTAAAAAGAGCATCATGAGGTGTGCATGTTACTAGAGATAGTGTCATGAGTTGTGCACATTAAAACAGAAAGGACCATGAGATGTGCATGTCACTAGAAAAAGTACCATGAGACGTGCACATCACTATAGAGAGAGCCATGAGATGTGCATGCTAATAGAGAAAGTACCATGAGATGTGCACACTACTAGAGAGATCACCATGAGATTTGCACACAACTAGAGAGATCACCATGAGATGTGCACACTACTAGAGAGATCACCATGAGACGTGCATGTTACTAGAGAGTGAGCCATGAGATGTGCATGTTACTAGAGAAAGAGCCATGAGATGTGCACGGTACTAGAGTGATCAACATGAGACGTGCGTGTTACTAGAGAGAGAGTCAAGAGATGTGTATACTACTAGAGAGATGGCCATGAGATGTACATACTACTAGAGAGATCGCCATGAGATGTGCATGTTACTAGAGAGAGCCATAAAATGTTCACATTACCAGAGGGAGCATCATGAAGTGCCCATATTACCATGAGAAGTTAAAGTAGGTAATAGTGAAAATAGAGAGATGGGTTTATGTGTTCTAAAAGTTAAAAGTGCAGCGTAGTAGGATATTTTCTGGCCTTTCCTCCTGAGAGTAGGACAGAAATTTACAGCTAATGTTAAATTAGTTAATGTTAAATCTGACTTATAATTATAAGGAAATTGCTTCATTTCTCAGAAGGAACATGATGACTCATCTGGCTCATAGTTTTCAATACCCCAATGGCCATGTGCTTCTCCTTTAAGAATAATCAAGAATATTTATATAATCCTAGGTGATTATGGCAATTTTGTAGACATGAGGATTATATCATCTTAACATTACTAATATGCATTATCAGTTACCATAAAATAACTTCATGGTAATGACAGTGACTTACCGTAGGTCACCTCCATTCATTATGGTCATAATTAAGCAGACTTCATTTTTTGTTTGGTATGCATATGCCAGAGAGACAATAAATCTACTGTGAACTTTAGCAAGAATCCTTTTTTCCACCATGGCACCCTGTAATCAAAAAAGAGAATTATGTGAGTCAAGTTTCATAATTTAAAATAATTAATAACCATGTTAGAAATGCAGGATCTAGATTGATTTATCAGAATAGGTCCAGGATTACGAAAGAAAAAACAATTTGTAGCCAGCAACAGCAACACAATTGCTCTGTGACCTATCACCTCCTCTCCCCCACCAAGAACCTTCAAAAATTATGTCTTCATTCTGTCTCTCCTTTTCAAGATGAGTGCTGCTCTAAAATGTATGGGCATTTTTATCTATTACCCTTTTGTCTCCCACAACCCCTAGACCCTCCTCATCACAATTACAAAACAAAATCCTGGACACCATTTACAGGACATAGCTATGGCCTTCTATCCAGCATATGTTAGTCTGTGTAATCTGAATAGTGAACATGTGCACTGGACGTCAAAAGAAAAAAATCACCTGTATTCAACTAATTCACTGATTTATGTACTGGGACTATTACTTGTTAGTGCAGTTATTTGAAGTTTATTGTACAGGGACTCAAGTACGCTGGAGAGAAGGTCAAACTCGATGATGGGCAGTGTGAGGTAGGATTTTTATATTTAGCAGTAATGAGAAGGAGTGGGAGATGGTTCATAGATTAAAGTGCAGCTGCTTCTGTCGAGGCCGCTGCCTGGCTGTGATGCTGGCATTCTTGCTTCAAAACTTTAAGTCACTGACCTGGAACAAGTACACAGTTAGAGACCTCTGACACTTTCCTGTCTGTCCTGATCTGCACACTTGTTCTAGGTCAGTAACTCAAGGTATTCGATCCAAAGGGAAGGCACATCAGCCAAGCAACTAGCATTTAAGAGCATGGTAAACATTGAATTAAATATACGCCCCAGAGTCTCTTTGAAGGAACTCCTCTGTCTATTCTCAGCTAAAAGATGGCTAATATCCAACTGGAAAAGGCAATCATCTTGCACCCTGAGGGATTGCCAACAGGTGCTACACAAATTATGGTGATTGCTAGAATAGATCCAGTAGTTAAAAATATTTCAAAACCTATTCTTAATACTTAGTCAAAATAATACCTGCCAATCTATTAAAGCTTACAGAAAGGCTACAAAAAAGCTTAACAGAGCTCAAATTAGTAATTGTGAACCTAATTTGATGTGAACCCAACTTAAAGGCCAGAAATGGGCTTAAAAAATCCTAGAAAACAGTTCATGACATGCTGTGATCATGCATTGTAAAACCAGTGTAATCACACTCACACAGTTCAGTCTCTCTTTTCACCATTACACGTTGACAGTGAAAAAAATCCATTACACAGATTAGCCCCCTCTTTGAACATTACACTGAAAAGAGGTAGGGAACAGAGGGAACATCTGACATCACACTGAACTGTGGGAGGGGAGACTGAAGATAAGCCTTGAGCACAGTCACTGGAATGGAGACACTAGGGCACTTTGACAAATGCCTCAGGCTGCATCATTATAGGACCACCCGGTCCCTGATGACCACTAGATGGAGCATTTACTAAAATATATATATGTAATACAACAATCAAATATGGAGTAGCAGACAAGTGGGATGTGAAGGCAACAATAAAAGCTACTTCCAAATAAATGTTACAATAAAATCACAAAATGTGTACTTACTGAATATACACTGTAACTGCGCTGTCAATATTAGCAAGTATATTTTTCAGTAAAAATTATACATTTGTACTTGTCCTAGAAATATTTGAAAGCAGGCCAATATGATATGTTACTGTCCTGTTTTCAATAATCCCACCTTCAGCCTCTTAGCTCAGAGTACATCCTGCATCTGACAAACATGCCCTTGGAAGGTGGATTCCTCATGCAGCTTAATGCAAAGCAAGTCTCCTGTCTCCAAACAGCAACCTCTAGTGGTGGCCAGGAACAGCTCAGACACAGCAAATACAAATACACATGGCTAGGCCATGCTGCTGGAAACACAATTCATCTTCAAATAAAAGTAAACACCTGTAAAAGTAATTTTTTTATTACTAAAGATGAAGTTATACATTAAATTAGTTGTATTGTATATGATGCAAACTGAAGATTTAGTGTGATCTTATTTGATTATTAGAGAAAGTGGGCAAACAGAAAGGGAAAGGCAAACAGGCTGTGCACTTTGGAAGGCAATTTGCAAAGGGAATTTTCCTTTAGTTTAGTTAAGCTGGTAAAATGTAACTTTGCCAAGAATACCCAATCATGTGCAAGAAAACTTTTAAAAAAATAATTTTTGCTTGCACATGATCGGATGATGAAAGTCAGCAGAGCTCCACTTCATTCAAGTTAAGGGGAAAAGTGCAAATTTCCTTTCAAAGTGAACAGCCTATTTGCCTTTAGTAAATCAACCCCAGTATTTTGAAATATAAATCTCACTTGATAATACAGAAGTAACATGGTGAAAGTTTCAGTCACATTCAGTAATATTTCATAGTCTTTATAAGGAAAGATTGATTTAATGTCTTCCCATAAAATGATTCATATCCATGTTGTGAAGTATTCAGTGAGATCTCAGCTGAGCAGTCAATTGTCAAGCATCAATCACATAAGAAGAAAGGGAGTGAGTCATATATTTTCCATACCTAGAAGTACTGCATATTTTTCTTGATTCCCAGTGTCCACAAGGTGCTAACAGGGAGTTAAGGTGACACTAAACTCAGGAGTTAAATCTTAAAAATACATTCAAGTAACCCTAACTATTAACAAAAATGTATCTTATTTGTGTATCACTCGGCTGTGGATCCTCAAATCATCTCTGAATTGGTGCTTCTTTCTGGAAGGTGGCTATTTTTATTCCCCATGGTCCCTCATTCCTATAAAGGACTACAATCTCAATACAAATTAGTAAACTAAACATGAGATTGTAGTCCATCACATGAGTAAACATGTAGTGGTGATTACTTTACAACACACACGGGTACCTTGGGGAACAAAAGTAGCCACCCTCCAGAAGTAAGGACAGTGTCAGCACCAATTCAGAGATGATTGGAGGATCTACAGCTGAGTGATACACAAATAAGATACATTTTTGTTAATAGTTAAGGTACTTGAATGCATTTTTAAGATTTAACACGTTTAGTGTCACTTTACACATAGATTAATTTAAGACACTGGTTGAACAGTAGTGACTCTACAGTAGGTGCTTTTTTTTAAAGATCTGTTTATACCCTTTGTTTGTGGTGATAGCCATCATGTTTTATATGGTTTACAGCATGCATTACATGACTGATGCTTCCCCAGAGACAGTTTAGTGGATTTACCCTTTTTTTTAAATCTGTACCTTGAGTGTTGTTTTATGGTTTGATGGTCAAGGAGGTTTGGGGTCAGATTCATGCTCATCTGTATTATGAGTACTGGGAAGGGCTCATGAGAAGAGGAGACGGGGGAGTACTTCAATGATGGGACCCATTTTCTAGGGAGGACAGGGATAGAGGCAGCTGTTTATTTTAATTTAGACAGGGAAATGCAGCATGGGAGCACTCAGGTAATGAGCTAGGATCAAAATTGGTATAAAGTAGTTGCCAGAGTTAAATTCTGGATGCAACTTTATAAGCAATAAAGTAGCATAAAACAGTAAAAGTGGAAGTTATCACAGTTTATGCATTTTGAAGATTGTTTTTGGAGCTTTCCCCCATTACCCTGCTGCCCTAGACACGGGTCAGTAAGCACTATTATGTTTAACATAGCCGTGATCTCACATATGATTGCCAGTACAAAACATAATGTGGATGTGATAAAACGGACTTGATGAGGCCTGAATAAGTGCCCTGAATTTTGGAGACTACCCTGTCCTTGCTTTAAATATTACTATTATTAAAACATACTATAGCAAAGTTTTGCATATGATGTAACTTTGATCTTTGCAATGATAAATATCTTTTTAATTGTTTACGTCAGCATTAAATGCAAATGATTTCAAAATGTTTTTTCTTAACATTATGCTACGACTGCTTTATTTTGATTTCTCAGAAACAACTTAGGTAACCTGAAATGGCAAATATGATTACAGAAATCACAAAAAAATACATGTATTTCTTAGTAGTTCTATTTGATTCTTTGCAAGCATTATTTCAGTAACATAATATTGCATTGTCAAGGAAATGAAATAAAAACAGTCTAGGTTTCTGCTATCGTTTCAAGAAGAAATCTAGACATTGGGCCAATGAATTATTTAAGCTTCATTCAACTAGCTTTCCATCAAGCCGCATAAGCAAATTATTATCATCAGGAAAGCACCTGAGATCTTTAGTACAGTAAGATAAGCACTAAAAAAGCTGTCAAAGGATGTAGATTTCATGTGTGGTTTTGCATTTTTAGGTTGAGAAGGTAAGATAGTGGGAATGATAAAGTATTGACAAGTCTAATAATAGGAAAGGGAATAGAAAACGTTTTATATAACAAAAAAGGATGCTCGTTAATGTTCTTGTGTGATTCACAAAAATATATTGTTTTAGAAATGGTATTTCTAAATGCTATAACTGACTGCACATTTTAAGGTATTCAAAGGGTCAGTTCACTTCAAATTAAACCTCCCTTGTGCTGAGTCTGCAAAACCTGCTGTGGCAATTCTGAGGGGTTCCTCCTCTACCTGTTGCATTGTTTATTTATTTTATATTATATGGAATGCACCAGGAGGAGCGGTAACACACAAAGGTAGGTGGGAACCCCCAAAACTACCAGGTGGACAGCAACATAGTTGGAATTTATGGCCCAGAGATGTCGCTGTTAGGGTATCTAACACATATAGAAAGCCATGGAGTGACACTACCCATCAGGCTACACCTGCAACTAAAATATCACATTTGGATGAATTGACCCATAAGATCATATTTCTGCTAGCTATCAGTATTCTCTGTAGAGCTAATTATCAGGGATAGTCATAAATAAGGTAAGTCTGGTGAACTAGACAAATGAAATATTTCCTGTGTATTTCTGATCTTTTAATTTTGCAACATATGATATACTATTCTCATCTCTACCAGCTATATAATTTCTAAAGCTGTTAAGCATCCAAAATATAAAAAATAAAGCATGTATTTGTTAAAAAAGAGAAATTCTATTTCTGATATTGTTAGTATTATGCTATGGCTTTATATTAAAAAATAGTACTTTCTTTTATTTGAGTATTTATGCCCTGAGTAGCATCCAGCTTCTTGCAGTCTCGCGTTCCAAGGTTCAATGTAATAACATACAAGCAGAGAGCTTTGCTTGGCACTGTTTTTTTTATCCCTACAATAGTGTTTCCGGTTTCCTGTTGGTTTCCTGTTTTTCACAAACTAAAAGCTGAAAGTTATTTATTTTAAACAACACTAACCTAACCAGCCTTAGTTCCTACCTGGAACGATAGGGAAAATATAGTCCTAGTGTCCCCCCTGACCTACAATTGAGATACACTATTATCATGCATATAGTAGGTATAGGAAGAATTGGGAAATCTTTATATTTACATCCTTTTGGAAAATATATAATGTATGTAAATTCCCAGCAAGTAAGAAAGCCTTTAGAAAACCTATGATGCTCCATACACAAGTTTTGTTTCTTTGTATTGCAAAATTTACATTTACATTTCCTGTATATCTAAGTGAATAAAGTTTAAAGACTGTGACTGTTTAAAGAAAAAAAAAGATTTGAACAGCATCAGAACCAGAGACAAATTCTGTTAAGTGTGATTAACCATGACCTTCAAAAGACTAAGCTTCTACAGAACAGCCTGGTCATGTGACCTTCAGCAAATCACAGAGCTCCCAAACACATACTGGCTAAACCTGGCTCTCTTTCCAAAAAAATCAGTTGACATGTTATGTATGCAAAAATCAAATGCTTACATCAAATCCCTTTCTTTTCTTCAAGCGTTTCTTGTTGAGTTTCTTGCAAGCATACATTTTCCCTGTTGCCCTCATTTGAGAAGCTGAAACCTCCCCAAATCCACCTTTGCCAAGAATTCTAAAGTCCATGAACCAGTCCTCTCCAACGGGCTGAGCTTCTAGCCATTTCCATTGAAGAAATCTGGAAAAGATTTTTCCCTCCTTGTACTGTGAAAATGCATTTTCCTTTAAATAATCCAAAGTAGATTGAAGTAGCTCTTTAAAAAGCCCATCCGGGACCTTGTTGCACTCCTCAACTACTGGTGCAATTATTTTCTCATCTAAATAGATACAAAAATATTTTGAATGTGTTTCAAGATATTTGTTGATGATGCCAACAGCTTTTTGCAACCTGTCCTCATCCTCGGCAACATCGTAATCCTCAATATCACCCCAAATTTCTAGAGCAGGGACGAATTGCTCCACAGTTCCCAGAAACTCCTGAAACAACTTCTTTCCAATGGGTTGCTTGACACAAATATTGTCAAATTCCAGATCAAGCTGATCCTTTAGATGCTCACAATCTGATAGTGGAGGCAGTTTAAGCTTGGCACGAAACTTCTTATTTCTTGTAATTTGAGGGTTGAAGCCTCCATCAAAGCTACCACGAGCTGTTATATACGCTGAATTGGCTACCACTGTTTCCAATGCACCAAAATCCATCTTTGATTGTTTAGTCTCCTGGACCAAACATGAACCACTTGGTAGCTAGAGAAAGCAAATCTTGACTGAAAGGAAGTGTAGCTCACACTGCATTCAGTGCTTCCAGGCTTAGTAAAATCCCCTTGAATTATAGACTAAGGACTTGAATCGGGTACTGCGTGTCTATGATACAGTGCATGAAAAAAGGGCAGGTACACAAGCTCATGACCTAAAATCTTTACAAAAAAGTTTTTAAAAAATACAAAAATAAAAACAAGATGGAAAATCACCCCTGATGTACAGCAGTAATCCAGAGCTTCAGTGATATAATGCAAGAATGCCTTCTTAAAGGAGATAGCGAAATGACAGGTGAGGAACTAATACCCCTGAGTCAACACCTCTATAAACTCTTTATCCACTTAGGTAGATAATGCGACTCTCTTTCCCTCTCTCTCTCCATCATTATCTCTTAAACTTACTTTGTTCTCTCTGCAACATGAACAAAACACAATTTATTATTTCAAATACTTCCTACAGGTCTGCTGTGTTGCTCTGCAAGAAAGAATTTAAAATAATGTACCGTTAAAACAATAAAGTGGCACTATATGCAAATATATATATATATATATATATATTTGACCATTTTAGCTAACCAGATTGTCTTTTAACATTTAACATAAGATTCTTTTCAGCAGAAACACATTCTATTCTATATTACGTATATGTATAAAAAAAGGAAAGAAAATAAACTGCACCAGGTTCTTCTTGCAAAGACAAGCCAGTTCTCTCATTGTAGTGAAAATAGGATTACAGTCTTTGCAGACATATATAATACAAAATCTCTAGCTTAGTGCAGGCCTTCAAGAGTGTGTGTTCCAGTGGCTGCTAGCTATCTACAGACCGCAAATGTTACAGAAGTGTGTGATATAATTCCTGTTATTAACTGTAACCTACAAAAAGAGTGCCAACTGCATCTGAATCTGAAACCACAATCTTTATAAAAAGAAAAAAACATGAAAGTATACATAAAGAAATGATGTGCAGTTGAACCAGGGACATAAAACTTGTAATGATTTTGTAATTTAATAGTTACTACCAGTTTCTCACCTATTCTACAGACATCTTAAGATATTCATAGACTTGAGTTGATCATAGTCTGATCTACATACCTAGGAGCTTTCTAAAGACGGTGAGCCTGAGATTGGGGCATGTTGAGAGGAGAGATAAGGGGAGGGGCTAATAACAGCACACCAGGCTGAAATGGGAGCAATGGTTTAATAGAGGCGCACATGAGGGTCTATTCACGAAGCAGCTGAAGGATCTAGTCGTAGATTCGGCCGATCCTTCGGCTAGCTTCGGCCCCAGGACCCCTTCGGTTCAGTAGAACCGAATAATAAAAAAATTAAAAAATATGAAAAAAATATGAAAAAATTATTTTAAAAAAGTGAAAACTGACCCCCACACACACACACACACACACACACACACAAACGTATTATTAGACAAGTGCGAAGACTAAAAATTCATTTCAGATGAAATGAACGAAAACTAAAAAAGTTTTCATTTGTTTCATCAAACAAAACACATTTATGTGCTATTTTGTATTCAGCCGCTGGCGTGTTCTGGAGGCAGGGCGCATGACGTCATATAAAACCGCACGTGTTGGGCACCGCCATCTTGGTGTATATCTAGGTATACACCAAGATGGTGGGGCCAATATCGGCGTGTGAGGTCACCTGACGCCATGCATGCATGGCGTCATGTAACGTCATGCTCCCTGCCTCCAAGATGGTGGTACGCATTCACAGAACACGCCGGTGGCCAACATAGCCGCCGCACATTCTCAAACAAATTATTATTATGTGTCTGAATAAATTTCTTGTATATTCGGACATATAGTAATTCATTAATTTACATGTTGCAGTCAAACAGTTAGCTAACAGTGGTGTGGTTTTAGAGTGAGAGGCCTGCAAAATGGCTATTTAAACCATGTTTTCAAACTTTTTTCACTTATGGCACCTTTTAAAAGTATAGAAAGTCCTACCCCAGTTTAATATATATATCAACAAAGATTAGATGGGGCTTTCCAGGTGACTACTTGGGAATATATCCACAAAATATGTCAAATGGGTCATATAGATAGTAACATTCACTTTTAATACAATTGATTCATAATCAACATATAAATAAATAAATAAATAAATAAAGAGCAACAGATCCATTGATCTAAGAAAGTAAAAACAATGGTAGATGTATATAACAGTGGTGTGGTTTTAGAGTGAGAGGCCTGCAAAATGGCTATTTAAACCATTTTTTTCAACCTCTTTTCAGTCATGGCACCTTTTAAAAGTATTGAAAGTCTTACCCCAGTTTAAAATGTAAATGTGAAAAATGACGGGTGGTTCCGCCCAAAAACTATACCAGACCCTTACCTAGATAGGAGTCTGACATGGAATTTAATGGGGGGACCCCATGCAACTTGGACCCTGGTTGAGAAAGGCTGCTCTAAACAAACAAGTCCAAAGTGCCAATGATCCAACAGAGCACAAAAGCCTTTCTTTTCATCCTTGTCCAATCTGAGCACTACTTTGCTATTAGTAAGTCACATTTCATTAGATGTGAATGTCATACAGCCAGCAGTTAGGTAAGGTTGGTTTTACACCAGGTATTAAGAAAATAGAAATAAATACCAACTTGTTCATAAGGTGCAGACCAGCTATTTTTATGAACCTTATGCTCTGCCACATTTAAAAACCCGATTTGGTGTTCTATGGCACAATTATGTGAGTAAATGCATTTAGGCAATATTAACTGCTCCAAAAGCTTTATCTAAAAGTAGGGATAAACAATGTTCATGTTGAGCAGGACTAATAAAGCTTAAAGCAGACCGAGCGCCCGACTTTTCAGAGGGGGGGTGACAACAAAATGACTGTGAGTCATTTTGGTGTCACCCCTCCAATGGTGTCACCCGGGTGCGGGCCGCACCCCCCTTGTAACGCCGCTGCTTTACCGCGCTCTCCTGTGCCCTGTACTGCCTCTGTGCTGAGCGGCTTCCCCTCTGCTGTGAAAACACAGTGGCCATTCAGCAAATGCCTAGTATTTTTATCAGTGTTGTCACCATCCCTCATCTAATCAGAGAATGCCTAGTATTCAATGATACAAATACTAGGTGCTCGCTAAATTGTTGCTATGAGCTGCCGACTCAGACTGTCATGGCATGTCTCATGCTGATCGGTGGCTGGGTATAAATTGCTCAAGTTGACATACAAGGCCCTGCATGTTGCATCACTGCACTAAAATTCTATCCTAAATAGAGGGGAGTTTAGGAAATCCCCATGCTCTGCTGGATCATAGTGTACAATGAGGTATTAAAATGGCACTCCAATCTAAACTTTTTTGGGGGGACGAGGGGGTGAATAGAGTGTGGAAATGTAAGACCTTATATCAGCCTTTTGTTGCTGTCTATACCCCCACTGAGCAGGCATGTCCTCGTTTCTTTGGAGTTCACTGGGACAGGAAGTGAGTTGAATTTTGCAATGACATGAGGACAGCCATAAAAGCACTTCTTCTAGTACGGGGAAAGGGGAGAAGTATTGTTGAATTGTTAACAGAGAAATTCCCTTTATTTCTTTGTGTGGTTAGTGAGACAGGAAATTAGGGGAAGTGTAAGCCCTTCCTCATTCTGTCTAAACCTAAAGCTTTGACTGTGATTCCATTTAAAGTAAAAGACTCACTTTATAAGCATTGAACATTTTCCCCATCATTAGTAAACAGTGCTATAATTTTTACACTCCTAAAGTGAGGATTTGTGTTCAGTTTACTTGTTCCTGGTCACTTACTGGTCAGCAATGCTAGCCTACATATTTATTTCAGCATATGTTTGACTTTAAGAAGCCATTCCTGCCCTTCTCTTCACTCTCATTTGGATCCAGAAGACAGGATTTCTTCACTAAATTTCCTATTTCTGTCCATGTACTCCAGGTCTTGTGAAAGGGACTCAGTCTTACTGATGACATTTTCATTAATTGCATGCAAATAAAAAAAAAACAGAAGGAGAAAAATTACACTATAAGAGTCAGAGTTGGAAACTACAGCAGGAAAACCTATGCCCCGGGGACATCTGAAATAGATTTTCTAAAAATAACTACGGTCTGTGGAGTTATCCTTTACAGTAAACCAGTACTTTGTCCAATATAAGAAAAGTAATAGGGTCACTGGATAAAGGCACCCTCCAGTGCTTCAATTAGTTTACCTTCCCATAAATCACTGTTTATTATTCTGATGATGTTAATGGTGATGATGTTCAGGGTCAGCTCTGGATAGGCACTGCATCGTGGAAAGCAAAGAGAAAAATTTATGTGTTCCTCCATATCCAGCAGTACTGAGATTTCTTGGGACTTTGGTAATTGAATAGGGCAATCAATGGAGTGAGTGAGAATATGTGCAAGCACAAGATGGTGCCTGCTATCCAGTGAACCTGTTATTTGCCCTGACTGAGCAAAGTTACAAAGTTAACTACAGTATACTGTATATAAAAGGACGTGTGCGCCTAAAGTTCTGGTCCACTCATTTGGCATTTTGTTTTAAATTTTCACTCTCTATAACATTACTTTATTCATCTGTTTGTTCATTTATTTGTGGATAAGAGAACAATGTTAATACTTCAGATTCTGTTTCTGCATTAAAAAAAAACAGTCAAAATCGAGTGTTGAATTTATTTTACATAAGGCTTAATTCTTCTTTGATATATTCTTAATCAACGGGGACCTGCATAGTTCCAGAGATCCTAATGGCAATTGTCATGAGAAGCACAAGAACTCCAGCTGTCCTCCAACACATGTCATTGTAATTTTTGTAGACAGCTATTGTCAGTCACTTTCAATGGTAGGTGATTTCCAATTATCGCACAAGACATAGGCTCTTAATGAATATAGCTTTTGTTTCATACCATTCAGTTAATTTTATCATTATATCTCTACATTCAATGACAGCAAAATCTAATTGACAGCTAAAGAAATTATATGATGGGATATAATATGACCCCAAGCAGCTTCGTGTAGGCAATGACATTGCTGATCCTTTAAATCCAAGATTACAGTTCTTGACCTCTATCAGATCAAACACAGGATATGTGAATAATTGGAAATCCTAGACTGTAGAACAACTGCATTACAAACTACTTAGGATGTCAAATTAATCTATAGAGTAAACATTACAAACATGTTTACAGTCTGAAAGGATGAAGTACTAATAATAGCATACGCAGTTCTTTTATATTGAATCACATTTAAATGACAGCAATAATTTGGTTAGGCCTGTAAAGCAGGATCTTTACAAGCTCACCTGCAAGCCAATATTATAGGTATTATGTATAAATGGCATATCATGTTTGTTTCGTAGTTATTCCGGAAAATAACTTTGACTGATGCAGTACTAGACAACTCCCCCTTATTTATAATAATGAATGTATTTATTTTAGTTGATTCTTTAGCTCTTGCTCCCAGGAAGAGAAACTCTGTTAAGTTTCAACTTTAGATGTTTTCAATACGTTTATGTAAAGGCAAAACTTTTTTTCTTTGTTTTGGATTGGTGGAGAAGAGGTCTGTGGTGCATCTGCCTTCACCCAGCCTATTGGGACAGTTTTTGAGTGATCGATTGCCAACAGGAGGACATCTACCTAGCATAGGTTCAGTAAGAGGCTTTTAGCCACCCTTTTTGTATTTAACTTGTTTACTGTTACTGGAACCTTGCTGCTGCCAGCAGAGCACTGCCTAAAAGGGACTGTATCTCCCTTTTTTGGACTTTGGAACTTTGGGACACTGTAGGGGGTTCTCTTTAACTGTGGATTACAAATACCCTCACTTTGAGGGGTCCCGTCACCAGCAGACTCTGTGCCTACAATTCTATTGGCCAGTTGTTAGATAGATCTCAGAATAGTAGATAGGCTACTCCAGGCCACACTGATAATTGCATTACTGTGTATTCTCCTTAAGGGGATATTACTATTGTGGGTTTTCTTTGTTTTTAGCAAGGTCATTCCTGTGTTATCCACCATAAACAGGTAATAAAAAGGGAAATAGTGCCATATACCTTGTTGTAAGTTATTTTGTTAACGTGTTTAAGATCATGTTATGACACCCACACATTTTTTCCAAATAAAGCCTATTTTAACATTAGTGGTGTGTCGTTGAGCTGTTGGGTCCAGTTAGGGCAGGTTACCATTGAAAATGCCAGGAGGTCTTAACAATCAAGCAACTCCATAGGTAGTCATCACTACACTGTGAAAATCAGCCATATAGTGAGAAACCAGTAAATTGATTAAAGCAGACCTTCATCCTTATCTTTAAAATAACAACAAACACACCTTTAGAAATGTTTAGTAATGACAATCTACAAACACACACTTCTAGATAATTGCCGTCTTTGTATTCTTTGCATACCTTGTTTCTCTTTTCTTTCCCAGTCTTCTGACAGTGGCCATGTTTACTCCTTTTACTTCATGGATTTCTGGCACATGTGACTAGACATGTGACTAGGACATGTGACCATGCACATCATCTCAGGAGAGGAAAATGCCTTTCCCTGAGATCTTTTGAGATTACAGATGAGATTTCCCACCAATGCTCTGCTGATGACAAGGCAATCCCAGTGTGCATTGCTTTG
Source organism: Nanorana parkeri (assembly GCF_000935625.1). NCBI lineage: Eukaryota > Metazoa > Chordata > Amphibia > Anura > Dicroglossidae > Nanorana > Nanorana parkeri. The sequence goes on from NW_017308509.1 coordinate 184,375, forward strand.
GCAAACTGAAGTCATTTTACCTTTTCAAAGCAGGAAGTGAATGCTCTGCAAGTGCAAGTATTTCAAACTCACAGCATTTTACACCTGACAGGTCAATGTTATTATTAATCAAGCTGTTATTTTAACAGTTTTAGGCACCAAAACACTTTTCTTCCCGTTATAAACCTTTTGCACCACTATAAATAATGTATAATCCAATTAAAGAATAAAAAATAATTTATATCTTAGGTACATAGTCATGCCACAGAGTTTCCCACCAGTTAAAATGATTTAAATGTTAAAGAGGGAATATATCACAAACAATAAAGAGGCATAGGCTGAGAGCTCCTTAGCCCCATATCACATGACAATATAACAATAGAATTAAGTTTAAAGTAGAATTAAAGTTTCGATTTTTTTGCATATATCTAGTGCTAGCAAGCAGTAGGTGTATGTCACAACATTAACAAAAAAAGTCACCAACTCTGCGCCGCTCACTCCCGGCAGGAGGATAATGGGGCGGGCGCATGCGCAGTGGAGATTACCGGTCGGGAGAAGAGGAGAGACTCAGTGGAAGTCAATGCACGCAGCCATGAGCGTGCACGTCGGACAGACACTGTGGGGCAGGAAGAAAAAGCAGTATGCGCTGAATCAGAGACCAGCACCTGCGCTGGAGGGACTGCTGGAAACCAGTTGAAGGAAAAAGATGATCGGATCAAGAGGCATCACATAAGGTAAGTATTACAAGCAGAAACAGAATGGGCAAAAAAAAAACATGACTTTAATGTCACTTTAAGCATCTTCCAAGTATATTGCAACAAGCCATTTAACATGATACATAAGATAGTTAAAGGAAATCCCTGAACTCAAAGATCTGTGCAACCCTAGTTAATTTCAACTTGAGCTACTGAGCTTTGTAAACAACAGGATTTTTTACACAAAGCAAAGGAGAGACAGGAAATCGTGAAAAAGAGCCCAAAACTCCATCTGCTTTCAGGACAGAAAAATACATAAGTTAGATGCTGAACCTATTAGATAGCTAAAATGTGTGAAATAACTATTTCTTTAGGTTTGCTTAAATTTATTATCTTGGAGAAATTTTTTACTTTTGTCCTAGCTGACACAAAATCAGCCATATAGTGAGAAACCAGTAAATTGATTAAAGCAGACCTTCATCCTTATCTTTAAAATAACAACAAACACACCTTTAGAAATGTTTAGTAATGACAATCTACAAACACACACTTCTAGATAATTGCCGTCTTTGTATTCTTTGCATACCTTGTTTCTCTTTTCTTTCCCAGTCTTCTGACAGTGGCCATGTTTACTCCTTTTACTTCATGGATTTCTGGCACATGTGACTAGACATGTGACTAGGACATGTGACCATGCACATCATCTCAGGAGAGGAAAATGCCTTTCCCTGAGATCTTTTGAGATTACAGATGAGATTTCCCACCAATGCTCTGCTGATGACAAGGCAATCCCAGTGTGCATTGCTTTGGCAAACTGAAGTCATTTTACCTTTTCAAAGCAGGAAGTGAATGCTCTGCAAGTGCAAGTATTTCAAACTCACAGCATTTTACACCTGACAGGTCAATGTTATTATTAATCAAGCTGTTATTTTAACAGTTTTAGGCACCAAAACACTTTTCTTCCCGTTATAAACCTTTTGCACCACTATAAATAATGTATAATCCAATTAAAGAATAAAAAATAATTTATATCTTAGGTACATAGTCATGCCACAGAGTTTCCCACCAGTTAAAATGATTTAAATGTTAAAGAGGGAATATATCACAAACAATAAAGAGGCATAGGCTGAGAGCTCCTTAGCCCCATATCACATGACAATATAACAATAGAATTAAGTTTAAAGTAGAATTAAAGTTTCGATTTTTTTGCATATATCTAGTGCTAGCAAGCAGTAGGTGTATGTCACAACATTAACAAAAAAAGTCACCAACTCTGCGCCGCTCACTCCCGGCAGGAGGATAATGGGGCGGGCGCATGCGCAGTGGAGATTACCGGTCGGGAGAAGAGGAGAGACTCAGTGGAAGTCAATGCACGCAGCCATGAGCGTGCACGTCGGACAGACACTGTGGGGCAGGAAGAAAAAGCAGTATGCGCTGAATCAGAGACCAGCACCTGCGCTGGAGGGACTGCTGGAAACCAGTTGAAGGAAAAAGATGATCGGATCAAGAGGCATCACATAAGGTAAGTATTACAAGCAGAAACAGAATGGGCAAAAAAAAAACATGACTTTAATGTCACTTTAAGCATCTTCCAAGTATATTGCAACAAGCCATTTAACATGATACATAAGATAGTTAAAGGAAATCCCTGAACTCAAAGATCTGTGCAACCCTAGTTAATTTCAACTTGAGCTACTGAGCTTTGTAAACAACAGGATTTTTTACACAAAGCAAAGGAGAGACAGGAAATCGTGAAAAAGAGCCCAAAACTCCATCTGCTTTCAGGACAGAAAAATACATAAGTTAGATGCTGAACCTATTAGATAGCTAAAATGTGTGAAATAACTATTTCTTTAGGTTTGCTTAAATTTATTATCTTGGAGAAATTTTTTACTTTTGTCCTAGCTGACACGTTAAAATAGGAGTAAAGAAAATGAGGAAAAACGAGGGTCTATTGCCAATAAAATCCAGTCACGTATTTATTCAATTGTTGGTTGCTACAACCCCAATTCCAAAAAAGTTGGGACGCTTTGTAAAATCTACATAAAAACAGAATACAATGATTTGTAAATCTCATAAACCCATATTCTATTCACAATAGAAAACAGAAAACATATCAAATGTTTAAACTGAGAAAATGTATCATTTTAAGAATAAAATAAGGTAATTTTGAAATTGATGGCAGCGACATGTCTCAAAAAAGTTGGGACAGAGCCATGTTTACAATGGTGTAGCATCCTCTCGTCTTTTAACAACACTCTGTAAATGTCTGGGAACTGAGACCAGTTGCTGGAGTTTTAGGAAAGGAATATTTCTAGCACTGCCAATTCAACCCCCAGAGTGGCCTCACCACACAGCACAACTCGTTCAGACCCACGAGCACCGATCCACTTACTGGGTCTGACCCTTCAACGTTCGCGACACACGCCGCACTGACACACACTACAGTGCGGTTTCCTTTTGCCGGGCAAGATCTTTTCCCCCTCCTTTCTCCAAGTGCCGCGGCTCGGCCAGGCCAGAATTCGAAAAGGACCAAGGAACTTCGGGGCCTGCTTCTTAGAGGGACAGGAGAGCCGTAAGTTCAGGGTCGAT